>NW_023473540.1:0-3741 GCF_013731165.1 Rhagoletis pomonella
TGCCATCTTCGCGAGACGAATAATGTAGTAGTCCTTAACCCCTACATCACTCCTCTTCCTAAAACAGCAAAAGGTAATTGCTGCAAAGTCCCAGTATCGACTTCTTCCCTCGGAAAATAGGCCGGCTTGAGCCTATCAATCGAAACAGTAACCTGCTTTGTTCCAATCAGAATGGTGTACTTCGCTGGGGAGTCGTATAGGCTGTCCATAAAGCATCTCGGCTATGGAAACCCCAAGGTCCTCTTTGACAGCTGAACGTAGCCCTAGAAGGACGATTGGCAAAATGTCCACCCAATTAACGTCGGCCGTGTGACACCTCAACGCAGCTTTTAACACCCGATGCCATCTCTCTACTATGCCATTTGACTGTGGGTGATAGCTTGTAGTGTGGATGTGCTTGGCACCCAATAACTTTGCCAGCTCGCAGAAAAGGCTGCTTTCAAATTGTCTGCCCTGATCCGTAGTGATGAACTTGGGTACTCCGAATCTACTGATCCACCCGTTGAGTAGCTCCCTCGCAACCGTTTCAGCCATCATGTCGGTGAGTGGGAAAACTTCAATCCACATCGAGAACCTATCAACACAGGTCAGGCAGTACGTATAGCCTCGTGACACAGGGAACGGCCCAACAATGTCTACATTGACATGTTCGAAACGCCTACTCGGCACTGCAAAGGTCTCCAATGCACCCTTCGTATGTCGTGCAATTTTGCATCGCTGACATGCAGGACAACTGCGGACGCGTGCTCGTACGTCTGCACTTACCCCCTTCCATACGAAACTACTTGTTATTAGCCTGGTCGTTGCTTTTGCTCCTGGGTGCGCGAGGCCGTGCGTGGCGTCGAAAACCACTTGGCGAAGAGTTTTTGGAACGTATGGTCTTATCTTCCCAGTCGAATCGTCGCAGAAGATTTCAATTCCTGTGCCTGGATGTTTGTATTTGACCAAATGTAAAGAAGTTTGACCATCATTGAGTAATTTTCTCAATTCCTCGCTCGCTTCTTGCACGTCATGGAGTAGGTTCAAGTCTAATGGTGAAGGAGCTGCAAATGTCTCGATTCTCGACAGCATGTCCGCTACAAGGTTGCTTGCTCCGCTGATGTGTCGTATGTCCGTAGAAAACTAACTGATAAAATTCAATTGTCTTGTCTGTCGTGGGGATAACTTTTCCCAACTCTGCTCGAAGGCTTGAATCAGCGGCTTGTGATCCGTGAAGATGATAAATGGAGTCCCTTCCAAAAAATATCGGAAGTGCCGAATTGCCCTGTGTATCGCCAGCAGCTTGCGGTCGTACGTACTGTACCTTCTTTCGGTTTCCGTGAACTTTTCGGGAAAAAAACCAGCGGTTTCCACTGGCCATCAGTTAACTGTTGAAGTGCGGCGCCCATTGCAACGTCGGAAGCGTCTGTCGACAACGCGATGGTGACTCCCCTCACCGGGAATGTAATTAACGCCTCTTTTGCAAGTTGTGTTTTGAGCTCTTCAAAAGCTTGTTCAGAGGCGGGTGACCACTCTAACTTCGTCCTGTCACGTTTTTTACACGGACCCATCATCTTTTGGAGCTGCGCTTCGACAGTTGCAGCATGTGGTAGAAATCCCCGATAAAAATTTACTGCGCCCAGAAACCGCCTGAGCTCGTGCACCTCCGTTGGCTTCTTCAAGTCGAGAATCCCCTGAACCTTGCGAGGTAAGGGTGCTATGCCTCTCCGCGATACCAAATGGCCCAAGAATTCTACCTCTGGTAAAGCGATCTGACACTTATCCATATTGATAACAAGGCCCCTCTCGCGATAGCGTTCGAAAAGCTGTTGCAAATGCGTGACGTGTTCCTCCGGCGAAACTGAGGCCACCAATACATCATCCAGATATGGAAAAGCAAATGATAACCCTGCGACCGTGTCGTCCATGACTCGCTGGAAGGTCTGGGCGGCGTTTCTAAGTCCAAACGTCATGTATTTGAACTCAAAGAGTCCAAACGGTGTCAAAATCGCGGTCTTCGGGACGTCCTTTGGATGCACCGGGATTTGGTGATATGCTTTTTTACAGTCAATGTCTGAAAAAATCGTTCTGCCGTGTAAATCTCCAAAAAAATCTTGCATATGGCGTATGGGGTACTTATCCGGAATGGTTGTCGCGTTAAGCTTGCGGTAGTCCCCACATGGGCGCCAAGATCCGTTGGCTTTCTGCACCATGTGCAACGGGCTAGTCCACTGGCTTTTTGAGCGTTGACAAATACCTTTCTCCAACAGGTACTGAAACTCCTGTTTAGCTATTTTCAATTTCTCCGGTGAGAGTCGACGTACCTTCTGTACCACCGGGGCCCCTTTGGTTTCTATGAAATGATGAACGTTACACAGCGTACCTCCGGGCGTGTTATCCTCAGTGAGGTCTACAAAGCGCGATAAAAGTTCGTGAAAAATGTTTGAACATTTTAACGTAGTGATGTTTTGCGGAAGTTCCGTCATAAGGCAACCAATTTGTGAGTTAGTCGACCGATCGATAATCGCCTTATTTTTCATGTCCACGAGTATGTAAAATTGTTGGAGGAAATCCGCGCCAATAATCGGGTATGATACATCGGCGATGATGAACAGCCAAGTATATTTTCGGTCGAATCCCAAATCTAACGTTATACTCCTCCTCCCATAAGTATCGATCTGAGTATTGTTGGCGGCGACCAACTGGATCGAAGAAGGTTGCACCTGATCATTGCGACGTCTGGGTACGACGGAAACCTCGGCCCCAGTATCAATTAAAAGTTTTAACGATGAAACTTTGTCGTGTATGTAGAGACGGCTGGAAAACGGAGTAGCCTCCGTTGTAGCCGCTTTGAACGGAGGGCTAACTAGTTTTCCGAACGTGTTTGCGTAAAACGGCAAGGTGACCTGCATCTAGTGGCTCGATCACCGAAGGTACGGTGGTACCAACATATATCATCTCTAGCCACTTGTTCAGAACCCCCTCGTACAGTTGTAGTCGGCCGTAAGAGAGGAGCGCTGTTTCGCTCCACTTGTCTCATTCGTTGGGATCTATTACGGTTGTTTTGCTCTAGTCTGTCCAGCCTGTATTCAAGGTCAGCAATGGTGGCAACCTCCACGTTGCTGTTGTTAGACGCGTTTACCGCATTCACTGCGTTGGTAGTAGTTACCTCCATTATGCTGTCGGCTCTTTTCGCCAACACTTCTACATCCTCATCCAATGTCGTTAAGATTTGTTGCACCTGCAGAGGCAAACGCCGCAACCAAATTGACTTCAGTATACTCTTATCCAATCGATTATGTGACAAATCTTTCATCTCCCGTAGTAACGTAGTCGGTTTCTTGTCATTTAATTCGCATGACTCAAAAAGTCGCTTAAGCCTTTTCTCTGTCGACTCACCAAATTCAGATAGTAGTCTCTCCTTTAACGCTTCGTACTTGCCTGTAGTTGGGGGAGATGCAATAATATCGCTGGCGTGCATTAAGATCGCCGAATCGATCTCGGCGACAACAGTGTAATACTTGGTATCGTCTGTCGTGATACCAGCGCGCGCAAATTGCGCTTCGACCTGAGCAAACCACAGACGTGGATCAGGTTTCCAAAACGGCGGCGGTTTAACAGCAAGGCGCCCCAAATGCAGCATGTTTTCAGCATCCATAAATCTGTCTTCTCCTTCGCTGACCATATTCATATATTCATCGTCGGGGTCACCAGTTATAGAAGTCGTTTTCTATATTCTTAAATTTATTTAATATAATGAAA
>NW_023473541.1:0-3741 GCF_013731165.1 Rhagoletis pomonella
TAACGAGCAACGCTTGCAAATCATTGAATTTTATTACCAAAATCAGTTGGCAGAAAATCCGCTTTTTTATCGACAAATTTTGTTCAGCGATGAGGCTCATTTCTGGTTGAATGGCTTCGTAAATAAGCAAAATTGCCGCATTTGGAGTGAAGAGCAACCAGAAGCCGTTCAAGAACTGCCCATGCATCCCGAAAAATGCACTGTTTGGTGTGGTTTGTACGCTGGTGGAATCATTGGACCGTATTTTTTCAAAGATGCTGTTGGACGCAACGTTACGGTGAATGGCGATCGCTATCGTTCGATGCTAACAAACTTTTTGTTGCCAAAAAATGGAAGAACTGAACTTGGTTGACATGTGGTTTCAACAAGATGGCGCTACATGCCACACAGCTCGCGATTCTATGGCCATTTTGAGGGAAAACTTCGGAGAACAATTCATCTCAAGAAATGGACCGGTAAGTTGGCCACCAAGATCATGCGATTTGACGCCTTTAGACTATTTTTTTGTGGGGCTACGTCAAGTCTAAAGTCTACAGAAATAAGCCAGCAACTATTCCAGCTTTGGAAGACAACATTTCCGAAGAAATTCGGGCTATTCCGGCCGAAATGCTCGAAAAAGTTGCCCAAAATTGGACTTTCCGAATGGACCACCTAAGACGCAGCCGCGGTCAACATTTAAATGAAATTATCTTCAAAAAGTAAATGTCATGGACCAATCTAACGTTTCAAATAAAGAACCGATGAGATTTTGCAAATTTTATGCGTTTTTTTTAAAAAAAAAGTTATCAAGCTCTTAAAAAATCACCCGTTAATAATAAACATTACTTTATTTTAAACATTTTATGTGAAATTTTGCTCTTCCGACAAATTCGTTATGTAAAAGTAAACAGGTAATGATTAATTTTATTACACCGCATGCAAATTTGCACACATTAAAAGAGGAAACTGGTTACTTCTCTCAATATGCGCAAATAAACAAAATTGTTTTAGAGTGTATTTAAAGTCTTTTCAGTAAAATTCATAAAAGTTTTCTTAAATAAATCAAATTTAGTTTTTTAAACTACATTGAAATCTTCTTTCTTTTTAAATTAACAAATGAAAATATGTGATATGAAAGAGATTACTACAGAAAGAGTATAATTTACTTTACATATATCGTCGTTTAAAGTACAAAGCCGCGTATCGTCATTCTGCAAAACCGCGTAACTGACATTTGCTGCCGAAAATTGGATTTGCTCACACAAGCTCTTGGCTCAATCCTTATCCATTCGTCCTGAAATATACTAGCCAGAAATGCGATTGCTTTATCAAAAAGAGAACCATTTTGAAATATAAGTGTTTTTACTCTCTAGAAAATAATTTATGCAACGTCACATACGCGGTTTTGCATTATCTTGATACGCGGTTTTGCATTTTGTTGATACGCGGTTTTGTACTTTAAACGACGATATGTATATTAAGATCTTGCGTAAAGCATCCTTTTAAGCTAATTAAAGCAATTGCGCTTATACCTATTTTGGTGAGATCTCTTCATGTGTTCATTGCTTCGTTCACAAAAAATAAAATGCTTTAATTTCACGCTCAAGTAGCGATTCTTTATACGTTTAGAAAACGTAATGCTTTCTACCATCTTTAATGAAAATCGATTTTTGAACGAAAAAAACTTTATAGGAAATATAAAATTTTGGCCTATTTAAAAAAGTATCCACATTTATACTGACCGGAAAAAATAAGTATCCCGCAAAAATTCGTCTAAAAATGTATCCAATTGGATCTATTTAGATCCAAACGGCATCCCTGTAGGTAGGTTGTTTTATCAATCTTGCCAAAGAACAATCAGCTGTTCAGTACAAAATGTAAACAAACAAGCAAATGCAACAACAATTTCAAGGAGGAAGCAAAGTGCTGCCACTTATTTGGCATATTTAAATAAAGTTGATCTGAAACCCAACGGAAGTTAAATGGCATTTACGCAACAATCCAAAATTAAACTTATGTTCCGTTTAAATATTCATTTGAAATTGGCCATAATACTATGTTCACGTTAAAATATTATCTCGAGTTTAACGGTTAGAGTTTATGAACATTTGTCAAGTGTAATCATTGGGGTGTTTAAGAAGCTCACGAGTTTAATTTGGCATCTGTTTGTTTACTTTTTCTCATTCACATTTAGGGCCGGTTGTTCAATGTCTGGTTATCACTACCACTACACTATCGACGATTTCGACATCATGCATGTAACATGTGATCGATAAAGCAGTAGTTGTGCTTAACCGGAGCTTCTACCTCCGATTTGTGCTAATCAGACATTGAACAACCGGCCCTTGGCCTGTTCCCGTACTCAAGGATTTAGACAGAAATAGTCCGCAGTAGCCGTGTTGCAGAATACCAACCGTTTGGCCATAAAGAAATAATAAACGTAGCTAAATAGAACTTTTCATGCTGATTTTAACCATACCAAGATTATTTGGTGCAAAGAAAACTAAAGCCCATAAAAGAGGTTAAAGTTAAACTTTTATATTTTTCTTTTATTTATAATATCTCGGGAACTATTTGACCGATTACAAACTTATTGATGCTAATTTAAAGATAATTTAGGTACGTTTTACGCGACGTATACAATTTTAAATAAACGCCATTAAAAAAAAATATATTTATATATTTTTTGGTTATTAGGTATTTCTGGCTTAAAACTATAAAGAAAGGAAACAAATTATGCACACCAAGTGAAATACCCCTAATTACCTTTATTTTGACGTCATTTAAAAAAATCAAAACATTTAACTTTAACCGTTGATATCTTCTTTCTTTTCAACTTTCGCCAAATAAAATCTTGCAGTACGGGATCAGACTAACGGCAAATTGGTTGCAGGTTTGGATTTTCAAAGACACAAACCAAATGCAATGCAACCCGTTTTGATCGAATTTGGTTTGTGTCTTTGCTAATCCAAACCTGCAACCAATTTGCCGACAGTTAGTCTGTTCCCGTACTGCAGGATTTAATCAGAAATAGTCCCAGGTCGTTCCGTCCACACAAGTGTAGAATATCATTATTCTAGCTATGCAAAAACAAAAATGTGACTCGATAGAACTTTTTGTGCTGATTTCAACCCTACAAAAATTATTTGGCTAAAGAAAAAAATAAAGGACATATCAATGGTTAAAGTTAAATTTTAAAATTTTTTTAAATATTATTATCTTTTGAACAATATGACCTATTAAAAAACTAATGACGTCAAAATAAAGGTAATTAGGGGATATTTCTCTTGGTGGACATAATTGTTTCCTTTCATTTATATTTTTAAGCCTGAAACACCTAATAATCAAAATATATATATATATATATTTTTTCTTTTTTTTTAATGGCGTAAAAGGTATTTAAATTATCTTTAAATTAGCATCAATACGTTTGTGATCGGTCAAATAGTTTCCGAGATATTATAAATATAAAAGTTAAACTTGAACCTTTTTTACTGGTTTTAGTTTTTATTTGCGCCAAATAATCTTCATATGGTTGAAATCAGCATGGAAAGTTCTATTTAGCTAATTTTTTTTTATTTCTTTATGGCTAAATGGTTGGTATTCTACACCACGGCTATTTCGGACTATTTCTGTCTAAATGCTGGAGTACGGGGACAGGCTAAATGTAAATAAGAAAAAGTTAACAAACAAATGTCAAATTAAACTCTGAGTCTATTAAACACCTCAATGAGTACACTTGACAGTTTTCCATAAACTTAA
>NW_023473542.1:0-3741 GCF_013731165.1 Rhagoletis pomonella
TAAGTCTTTTGATGATAATGGGTGGAAGTATTGCAAAATTTCATGTTCCTAGCTGCATAAATGGATAAGTTATAGCGAAAAATCCCTTATCTGAACAATCAGTTGTATGGGAGCTATATGTTATAGTGGTCCGCTTCTTCCGGTTCCGACAAATGTGTAATACATTATAAAAATACACCCACCTACCAAATTTCATCCGGATATCGCGAAAACTGAGAGACTAGATTGCATACAAACAGACAGACAGACGGACAGGCGGACAGACGGACATGGCTAAATCGACTCAGCTCGACGTTGTGATCATTTAAGAATACATTTTAATGTGTCTATCTATTTTTATTCTGGTACTTACAAACATCGGACCAAAGTTATAATACCATTTCATGCTCATGAAAGCTATACAAATTTAAAAAGAGTCTTAATAATCATTTTCCTCGATTTCTGGTCACTACGCTAAATTCGCCGCCAAAATTCACAAAATGGAAAGCAGTTGGCCTAAAAGTATACTGAATCGAAGAGTAATAACTGTAATGTGTAATCAGCAAAATCTGGCAGCATGAGGGGTATGTAACTAAATGTTGCATGTTGTTAGGCGTTCCTACTATTCTCACTAATAACTCACAAGAAATTTTTTAAATCCTTTGTCAAAATTTCCCAAATCTGTTTGCAGCTCTCAAGAAAAAACGCTCGTATATTTGTTTCTTCAAGAAAATTTACAGCAAAAGGAAATTTATTTTTCAAGCAACAGAAATAATAAAAAAATACTTCTTGTGACTTTTCTTGAGAGCTGGATTCTAAGCTTTAACATACAGTTTTCTTTTAAGGTTATTAGCTTTAGGGGGGGTTTGAACCCCAAAACCCACCCCTTGTGTGCGCTAGTGGCTCAAGATATGTACCATTCAAGGCACATTAAACAGGTAGTATCAGTAGAGCAAAAACAACATTTGCGTGTATTTTGTTGTTGCTTCTGGTATCGAAAGTGTCAACAACTGTTCTGAATTTTTTCTTCTAAATCAAAGCGTGCCATTGAAATACAAAAAATTATAAAGAATAAAAAATTGAAATTGGAAAAAATAAAAATTGATGCAACTTTCTTTCCTAGTAAATTTGTTTGCTTCTCGAAGCATTGATCCATCCTTTGCAAGGCCCAGTAATCAGCGGTCGTGCTGCCGAGTTGGGCGAACGTTCCAAAAGCTGCTATTCAATCGCTTGTTTTTTATGGAAAAAGGTTTCACAAGCAAATGGATTTTAACAACTTATAATTTTCGTGAGAAAAAATTAAAAATATTTGACATTTTCGAGACCAAATAATTTGAAAATAAATCAAATCAGCTGCTCTACTGATACTACCTGTTCAATGTACCTTGGTACCATTAATTCCAGCGTATTTCGGAATAGGGTTGCCAACTAAATTTCAGAGTAAGGAATTTACATACTGATGGTTTTAGCGACCTTTCTACTTATAATTAGTATTTTGCCGGCTCAATTTAAATTTTTTTTTTTTTATGAAAACACAAGTTTTTTGGTTTTTGTTTTCGATATATTTCGATTACGCTTCGGTCATTGTCCTCAGGGCAAATTAATTTACACGTCCGCACTGTTTGACGTGGAGTTTGGTCAGTACCAAACACCAAAAAACTTGTGTTTTCGTAAAAAAAAAAAAATTTTTAATTGACCTCGAGCCGGCAAAATACTGAATTGTAAGGAATTTACTTAATAGATATCGAAATCCTATTTTTTTTTTGTTTATTTCCAAACTATTTTTTAAGGCTATCCAAATCTTGAAAACTTTAAAAAGTATATGCACTCCGGGCAAAGCTCTGTCAACCTGGTACTATACTTTTAAAGAAAGTGCTCGATATGTACATTCGAGTTATAAGATTATAAATTAAATTTCCAAAACATACTGCTAAAGATTCAGATAGAAAGGTCTGACATTTTGATGAAAATTTATTGATGAAAATTTAGAAATTTTTATTTCCTAAATTTTGTATAAAGTTGAAACTATGATTGGTTTTGGCCGAAGCTTGGACAAAATTTATATAGAAAAACAACAATTTTACTTGAATAACATTCTAAAAATTAAAAAAAAATCACTAGTTAGCAGTAAATAGAAAAATGATTTTCGGATTAACACATGCACCTAAATTTCATGAAAAGTGCACAGCATTGCCGTACTCGATTCTCGGGCAGAGTAGGGCCAAAATGGGAGAGCAATGTAGGTCCTGTCTTTCTCAGAAGTTCCAAGTTTTATCCGCAAGATTTTTGCCGGTAAAATGTGAAAAAGTGTCAAACCATCAGCTGTTAAAGGTTGTCAAAACAAATTGAAAATCAAGTTACAACTGTATTTTCATCTTCCTTATCCTCCCCACATGGTATAGAGCAAAGTCGGAATTTTTGGCCACGTTAATCTCGACAACTAATGAATGGATTTGAACGAGAGTTTTTTTTTAATTTGTATCGATAGAGGTATTATCTTTAGTACTTAGAATTTCCATAGGGTTGCCACCTGTCTAAAAAATTATAAAATCCTCTTCTTTCGTTGGATTACAAAAAATGGGGTATCATATGAAAGGATTTGGCTTCTAGATGTTCAGCAATATATTCTTTTGGAGTAGGGTTGCCACCTTTGTAAAACTTATAACATCTTCAACGTTCTTTGGACTATAAAATGAGGTACCAAGTGAAATGATATAGTCTCCAGAAGTGCAATAAAACTTTTTTTATAGGGTTACCACCTATTTAAAAATTATTCCTAATACAAAAAAGGCGAGGAAATTTTTTGTTAATGCCATCAGATTTGGGCAGTTCTTTCAATTTCCAAAAATTAGGTTTCAAATGAAAAGGCTTGACCTTCAGATGTGCAATAAGGTTTTAAAATTAAAAGGATGTCGGATTTAGCAAAATGCCAAATGAAAAAAAAAACAGCAATGTAAAGAAAAAATGGCTGCCGGTGTATTTGAGTTTTACAAGTTTTTACCCGACACATGTTACCGTACTTTTTGGTTTTTCTCTTTTCCTGAAAGCAATTTCGGTTTTTGGACTGTTTTAAAGATTTTGTCCAGAAAAGTTGAGGAACGAAACTTATATTCCGAAACGAGAACGCGTTTCAGTTTTGGTTTAGCTCTGGATGAGAACCAATTGTAATGTCAACAAACGCACCAAATGGGTACAAAAGTTTTAAGAGCAGTTTTAACGGGAATAAAATGAGAACAAAAGGTTTGGGAACGCTTCCGTAAAGAACAAAATTCGTACAAAACTCTCGGGAACGTTCTCAAGAAGAACAGGAATGAGAACGAAACTTTCGGGAACGCTTCCACTTAGAACAAAATGAGAAAGAAAATATAGATAACGTTTGCAAGGAGGATCAAATAAGAACAAACATCTGGGTAACGTTGTTCTTGACAGCTTTCTACTCGCTTTGGTTTTGGTTTTGAAGCATTCTTCGAAACAAAACTACCAGAACAACATTTAGTTTCGATCATACCTTTTGTTCTCGGTCCCTGCTAGTGCTACAGATTTTATGAAAAATGTTTTGCCTTTGCCAAACAGCATTGACAACATCAAAGTTTCTCAATGTCCAAACTCACTGTTGGTCCACTGTTTATAATAATGCTTTCTCACACACAGTCAGTCACTTACTTCAAGTACTCGCTGTATTTATTATTACAAACGGTAATATACTTGAATTTATTACTTAAACATTTCAGCAGAATTATGCAAATTAAAGGACTACAATGA
>NW_023473543.1:0-3741 GCF_013731165.1 Rhagoletis pomonella
CAGTTTTTTCACTTACCAACTCTAGCCTTCAGGTCGCGTATTTTTTAACCGACCTGGCTGAGCTCGGGTAAATAGCCGAGTTGGTGTTGTTGCTTTGCGTGTATTTCGTCATTTAAGCGAGTGTTCTTTTGTAGCTCGGTTGCAAAAGAATGCACCTATTTTAAGATAAGGCGACAAGCTTTGAGAAAATTGTCGCTTACAATGTTGTTTGTTCCACGTAAGGAAAAATAACCAACTATTTTATTGGATTAACAATTCAGGTCATCACAAATTCTTTTTTATAATGCGTATAGAAAAAGTTTACAAACCAATGAAAATCAATTTTTATTTGCATTTTTAAAAGTAAATTATTTTAAGGCTGCCGGATGGCATCAAGGGCAAGTTAAGCTGGTAGGGTGCGCCGATGAGCGCGCGGACCGGCTCTACAAAGAAGCTATCTCCACGGTTGGACAGCTGTGGCCCGGGGAAGACTTAGTTGCCGTCCATAGGGATGAAATCTCTAACTGGCCGCGAGCCTGGGCCTGGGTACCAGATGAGCTGTCAAAACCGGAAGAGATACTCGAGTTCATCCGTATGGGCAACGAAGGACTGCCCACCAGCGATTAGAGGATAGTCCGAGTTGGCGAGACCAAGGGGAAGCAGCGTTTTGTTGGCTTTGTCATCAACGAGGCTTCTGTCCCAGTTCTCGAGGATTGTGGTGGGGTAATAAGCTACGGCTTTTACTCAATTACAGTAAAAATCCACCAGAGAACGGATCAGCAAGAGGGGGAAATGGGCAACGCCTCGAGCGGACCCGCACCCTCAGATATTCTTCCCGACGAAGGGGCCAACAAAACAGGCAACGCCTCGAGCGGACCTGCGGCCCCTGCGTCGGCATCGGTGGCAGGCAGCGCGGGGTACACAGGAGACACCACGAGTGAACCTGTGGACCCACCAACGAGTGTAGCCGAGACTGCGACAGATACTGAGAGCGACACGGGCTCAGTATCTGCCTACGTAGGGTCGGTCTACAGTCGATGGGCAACGCTGGACGAGGACGAGGTATCCGAACCGGAGGAGGAGGACAATGACATCACAGTCATGGCCGCCGCCGAGCGGAGGGAGCTAGAAGCAATGGACATAACCGATTTTGAGGATGGTGCAGATCCTACAAATTAATCTGCACCACTCCAAGGCAGCCTCGGCTGCTCTCCTTCGCCTCAGCGATAAAGCTGAGGACTTGATTCTAGTCCAAAAACCTTGGATCGTCAGAAACAAGGTTTGCGGACTGAACTCTGATGCCTACCAGGTGGTAACAGCTCCAGTAATAGGTAGGATCAGGGCTTGCATTCTAATTAAAAAAGTATATTCTCATTTGTTACTCTCCCAATACAGCGACGAGGACACTGTCTGCATCAGCGTACAGCTGAAGGAGAGCGTTATCTGGCTGGCATCAACCTACATGGCCCACGACAGCCATGCTTTTCCACCCTATAGACTGGAAGAAGCGGTGAAGGAAGCAAATCGCAGTAAGCTCCCGGTCATAATAGGGGACGACTCTAATTCACATAACACGATCTGGGGCTCAAGCGACACCAACTCCCGGGGTGAGTGTTTACTTGACTTTATTCTTTTATACAATCTTACTGTATGTAGCCGTGGGAACGGTCCCACCTTTGTGACCTCTGTTAGAAGGGAAGTGCTGGACATCGCCCTTGTGTCGAGCGGTTTGTCCGATCGGAGAAGGGACTGGCAGGTGTCCAAGGAACACTCTTTTTCTGACCACCTCTACATTAGTTTAAATCTAAATTTTGATCCTGCTCCTTTAACAGCATACAGGAACAGAAAGCGAACCGCCTGGGCAAAGTATAGGAATACGCTTTCGGCCTCTCTACGCAGATACGCTTCTCACGATAAGTCCTGCTTATCGTTAAGACCTGATGAAGCGAGTCTCTCGAATACAAAGGGTGTTTCTCTAGGTGAGCTGGACTCATCGTCGAAAATTGATGAAGCAGTGAACTTTGTGACAAAAGCCTGTAATGCTGCTTTCAAAGCCTCCTGCCCAAGAACCCTCCATACAAAGACACACTCAAAGTTTTCAAGAAGGCCAAGAAGGTGATACCGTTAGGGACGTCGTAGGTGAGGCGAGGGTGGAATGGGCTTTAATGTCCTTCCAGCCCTACAAATCTCCGGGACTTGACGGAATTTTTCCCACTCAACTACAGGAAGCTAAGGACATACTGTGCCCCCTGCTTTCTCAGATTTTTACATCCTGCCTAACCCTGACTCACATACCGCATGAGTGGAAAAATGCAAAAGCTGTATTCTTACCAAAAGGAGGCAAGGCCGCTGATGTGAATCCGAAGGATTTCAGGCCTATAAGCCTCACTTCATTCATCATCGACGAATATATTCGACGGAATATAAAAAAATTACAACCTCTCCCCGAACCAGCATGCATATTCCAAAGGGAAATCCGTGGATACCGCACTCCATGAAATCGTATCGATGATTGAAAAACGACTGGCCTTAAAGGAATACACGCTCGGAGTTTTCTCGATATCGAGGGTGCTTTCAACAATGTCTACCCGAAGTCCCTTCTCATGGCGCGGGTGCAGCGGGGTCTGGTAGTTTTTTTTGGGCTCCTTCTTGAGAAGAGAACTATTCTATCTATATTCTATCACAAAGTATGTGACGAGAGGCACCCCCCAAGGGGGCGTTCTCTCCCCTCTGCTCTGGAATCTAACAGTGAACACCCTACTTCTAAGCCTAAAGGGCACCGGTTGTCAAGTCATAGCGTACGCTGATGACATAGCAATCGTGGCAACGGGCAAACATCTTCAGGTCCTGAGTGAGTTATTGCAAAACGCACTCGGTCTGGTTAACATCTGGTCCAAGGAATGTGGACTTAGCGTCAATCCTACCAAAACAGAAATGGTACTTTTCACAAGGAAGTATAAAACTCCCTTATTTAAACCTCCCACCCTAAACGGAGTGGCACTTAGTCTCTCAACCGAGGTCAAATACCTTGGAATTATTCTAGAGAAAAAACTTGACTGGAAGCGAAACATTGAAGACCGCTCCAGAAAGGCCAATACCGCCCTTTATGCCAGTAAGACGGCAATAGGCAAAAAATGGGGAATAAAACCACACATAGTACACTGGATATAGACAGACTTTGTCCAGAGCCAAGATGGAACGGGTGCAGAGGACGGCTGCCATGCTAGTCACCGGAGCACTGTGTACCACCTACCAAATCTCTGGAAATAATGTTAAATCTTCCACCTGTGGATCTCTACGGAAAATTTCGTGCCGGCTGCAGTGCGGCCAGGTTAAATACAATCCAGCCGAGGAGAGACGCAAAAGTACTTAAAACTCTACCGGATAATCTACGACAGATAGATTATACCACTCTTCTACTTTGCTTACGAGTCGCTTAAATCTTATTAACCTTCCTACACTTGCCAGTCGCAGGGAAATGCTTGGTATAATTTTTATGGTTAAATTACTGACAGGCTCAATTTCAAGACGGTCTCTTCTGGCTGATGTAAGCTTTAATGTTCCCTCACGCGTATCAAGACACTTTTGTCCCATATTTCTGAAAGCTTGTAAAACCAATTTTGAATTGCACGACCCACTCCGTTGCTTATGCCAGGATTTTAACTCTCATTCCAGCACGTTTGATATATCAGATCCGCTTTTCAGCATTAAGAAGGCGATACTCTCCTCTCTCAATAAGTGAATTATTGACATAAATACATA
>NW_023473544.1:0-3741 GCF_013731165.1 Rhagoletis pomonella
TGTGGCAACACCAAATCCAGCAAGACAAAAATGCAACTCTGCTTATTCGTTTAGCGTTGCTCCTTTTTTGCTTCTTTCCCTTTTGCTGCTGGAAATCATCCGAGACGATCGCGTGTTCCTTGGGTATCCTTACATTTATATATGTGACTTTTATAACTTGTTTTTTGATAAATAGAAAATATTTGTACGAGCTTAATTTAGAATAAATAAAGCGTATTCGTAAGTGGAACTATATCCACATATTGGTGACCCCGAAAACTGAGCATTGCTACATAAGTTCACGCGAACATAACCCCAAATTAGTGGGTGCGCCGTAATCTTACTGGCGCCAGCATTATTATATCCATCTGCATCAGCTATTCATCGCTACCCAACGTTAAATTCTGTGCACAGCTTGGTCGGCCGTCTGTTCCAACCGCATCCGGCACATTAGTTTATGTCCTGTCAATCGCACATTAAAGGTTCCCACTACAGTTGGGCCAAAGACGAGAGCACCACGCTAGTTTCTTCTTTGAACTATTTGTGAAGACTGAAATTGCCTTCATCTACTCACAACTACTTCACATCTCTAGTCCCAACACCTGATTGTGCACTATCACGGCGCAACATATTCACACGCGTTCCATCGTGCACAGAAATTACAAAGACTTGATTTAGCACTCCGCCATTACTCACCATTGCTGTACTTCATTAGCCACCGCGTTTTACATTACATAGCCGAGTATATCAACAATCAATACTTCACCATGCCAACGGACGGTGAAGACGTTGACAATGCTATCGTCAATAATCCAGCCGCGCCACCGGCACCTGCTCCTGCCACGCCATTTGGTCATGGTACGGAAACCACCGACGTAAACAGTTTCGCAGCACGAGTGCAAGTACCGCAGCTAAGCGGGTTCTCCCTGCAGAGCATCGAATCATGGTTCACTCGACTTGAAGCATTCTTTGGGATCAATAACTTTGGAAAGATGAACCAAGATCAACGCGACAACACAAAATTCAACATAGCAGTCATGTATATGGATGAACGTCTTCACGAGCAAGCATTTGATGTCGTACGGAACCCACCTGCAAAGTGTAAGTACGAGGCGTTACGCACGACAATTTTGAGCAAATTTTCCGTTTCACCGATTGCCCGCCTGGAGCAGTTGACTTCCGGTATTCAACTGGGCGACAAAAAGCCAAGTCATATGTTAACTCAACTTCAGCGAACTGGAGTTACATCCGACAAGCAACTCATCAAAGATTTTTGGCTGCAAAAGTTACCTGTATCAGCACGGGCAGTCATCACCGGCATAGACAAGGGTAATCCAGAAATGACGCTGGAACAACTAGCGTCAATAGCTGACGAGATAATTGACGTAGTACGCGCGAACTCAGTGGATGCAGTCACTGCCCGCAACCCCCAAGTCCACACCGTGAATAACGCGACAACGCCTTGTGGTAGCAATTCATCGATCGAAAGCCGAATTGAACGCATTGAACGGGCTCTTTCACGCATAGAGACGAGCACTAAGCGGGATAGCAATCGCAGATCTCGTTCTCACAGTCGTAACAAAGGCGCCATGCGCACCTCGTCCAACTCCCAGCCAGTTATCTGTTGGTACCACAAGCGATTCAGCGACCAAGCGCAGAAATGTAATTCACCATGCAACTATAAATCAACAAAAAACTAATGCCTTCGGCAGCATCTGCAGCTACTGCTGTCGAATCATCGCACCAACAAGGCTGCATTAATCACAGTAGTACAACTCACAGACTTTTCATCTTCGATCGCAAATCAAACAAGCGATTTTTAATCGATACTGGTGCCGACATATCGGTCGTTAATGCACATACTACTACGCGTTCATCCATGGCGCAATCAACACCTCAATTATTCGCAGCCAACAATTCCCAAATCAAGACATTTGGTACTATACGCCTAAATATTGACTTAGGACTCCGAAGGCCATTCGAATGGACGTTTATCGCGGCCGAAACCAAGCACAACATTATAGGAGCTGATTTTTTAAGCAAATTCAACATCCTGGTAGATGTTCACAATTCGACTATCATCGATGGGCAGACTAAATTGAAGAGTCGAGCCATATCCGCAGTCGATGTGCAACAATATTCAATTACAACTTACGACACTAATTGTAAATATGCTGAGCTACTGCGTGAATTTAGCGACATTACGCAGTGCAATAAAACCTTCGGGGCTGACGTCAGCAACAACAAAGTGACTCATTTTATCGAAACAGAAGGCCAACCTGTATTTTCCAGACCACGAAGGTTAACACCAGACAAATACCAAGCAGTTAAGGAGGAGTTCCAATATCTCATGAAGCTTGGCGTTTGTCGACCGTCAAAGAGCCCTTACGCCTCGCCTCTCCACGTCGTGCGAAAAGCTGATAATTCTTGGCGACCCTGTGGCGATTACAGGGCACTCAATGCGCAGACACTACCCGATCGTTACCCGCTGCCACACATTCAGGATTTCACCTGCTACTTACACGGTAAATCGATTTTTTCAAAAATCGACCTATACCGGGGGTACTACCAAATCCCGGTTGCTGAAGAAGACGTGCCCAAAACAGCAGTCACTACACCCTTCGGGCTCTTCGAATTTCTACGCATGCCCTTTGGTCTTCGAAATGCTGCCCAGACCTTTCAAAGGTATATGCACGAGGCTCTGCGCGGGTTTGACTTCGTTTTTTGTTACATCGACGATGTGTGTGTCGCATCAGCATCAGAAGAAGAGCATACTAAACATTTACGACTTGTTTTCGAAAGATTGCGACAACATCGCCTCACTATTAATTCAGCGAAGTGCGTTTTCGGTGCAACCCAAATTGAATTTTTGGGTCATTTGGTCACACCTAAAGGTATTAGCCCAACTGCGGCAAAAGTTGAGGCAATTATCAAATTCCCTTTGCCGAAATTCGCATTTGAGTTAAAGCGGTTCTTGGCCATGTTAAACTTTTATCGCAGGTTTATACCACATGCTATCGAGCATCAGCAACACCTCAACGCACTTGTTGGTGGTAATAAAAAGAAAGATAAATCACTCATCGTTTGGAACGAAATCTCTATGTATCATTTTCAACAGTGCAAAAACGACTTATCCAACGCTTCACTATTAGCTCACCCAGCTCCCTCAGCAAACATCATTCTCTGTACAGATGCAAGTAACAGTGCCATGGGAGCAGTGGTACATCAAATCATAGAAGGTGCGCCTCAACCGCTTGCTTTTTTCTCCAAGAAGTTTTCGAACGCACAATGCAAGTACAGCACATACGATCGGGAACTGCTCGCAATCTACAGTGCCATTAAACATTTTAGGTATCTGTTAGAAGGAAGAGAGTTTACTATAGCCACTGATCATAAGCCGCTCACTTTTGCATTCACTCTGAAGAAGGACAACGCATCTCCGCGACAAATACGTCATCTCGACTTTATCGGACAATTTTCAACAAACATTGTACACATTTCAGGAGCGACGAACATCACTGCAGATGCGCTATCACGCATAAACGCGCTTAATATATCATCTGATGACGTTATTGACTACGAAGAGATGGCTAAACAACAACTAAACTGTGAAGAGCTTCAACAAATGCTAAATACAGGCAAAACCTCTTTACGCTTTAAATTAGTCAAATTACCATCGACGGAAACTTCTATAATGTGTGATGTCTCTGGAAGTGCAGCACGCCCATATGTGCCACCGGAACAACGAGAGAAAGTTTTAGC
>NW_023473545.1:0-3740 GCF_013731165.1 Rhagoletis pomonella
CTGCTTTCTATATGCTCTACAGAGCTAAAATTTTGCATAGATTAATCCTTCGTTATATGTAACATATGTCCTTCGTTATATGTAATTGGAGGGTCCCTTGGTCTTTAAAATAAACTTTGGTTTTTTGGACCACCCTACTGGCCACCCTAGTCTTATGACATTGATTCGACCTATATTTATAATGAGAATAACTAAGAAATCTGGCCTGACAACAGTTAACTCGTCTCACATTTAACAATAGGCGCTTAGTAAATACTTAACGTTAAAGCATAAAGAAAAGTTACATATCGTTACCTTAATATAGAAAAGCCCTAACTCATATAGTCGCTGAAATGCAAAAAAGCCGTAACTGACTAAAATTTTGTATTACTTAAAATGACGTGGGGACTTATACATATATCGATGAAATGCATCATAGTCAATCAAAAGGGAATTTTAAATATTTACTTAGTTACGGCTTTTTGTATTGTCAGCGACTGTATGAGTTAGGGCCTTTCTATATTAAGGTAACGATATGTACATAAATTCAACAAGTAACTAAGCGTATATGTTTATCATGCTAGGCGACGAAGAAGAATACGAGAAAGAGTTGTAACTAAGCGTATACATATGTATCGCGCGTATGTAGTGCATACATAGTTACATATTTATTTGCAGCATACATATCTAATTCGTATGGAGTATCGCTGATCTTTACTGTTGGGTCATATATAGGGTGATCCAATTATATTTATATTCTTGTCGGTAACACTTGGTAGCAGAGCAAGGTTTCGGTTATAGTCCCCGAGGAGTACTTTTGGGTTGGTTGGGTGCAGCGTTTTCGTTTTGCGCGCACGGCAGCTCTTACTGTGGGGGGGAATTTCGCCACATGATTGAAAAAAGTTCTTTTCAAGGATAAAATATATATAATTGTGTTATTTATGAACAAAATGTAAGTTAAATATATTATCAATGCTTAATTAAGAATAATATAAAGAGTAAAGTACATAATTTTTGCTTGTGTTTCTTTAAACTGGGAACTCAAATCGTTATTATAGCACTGAATGTAGTTTTCATACATGTTAGTTTAAAATCAATAAAATATCCAATGTAAGATTATATTTTTATGAAAAACGTGAATTTTGGGAATTTATCAAGGAAAATTCTTAATTTCGGAATATATTTATTTATTCATTTATTTTTTTATTTATTTAGAAATCAATAAACAATAGTTCTTACTGACTACTTACTGCTAAGGAACTAACCACTTATAAAAGACTAAGGTAATCTATAAAACACAATTTAATTGAGCAGAAAAGCACAGTTTAGATAGTGAAAAATCAAAGTCAATAGAGTTCGAGACCTCATTGAGTTCACGAAGAGAATGGGCTATAGGTGCATTACACGCATAGTTAGTTCTGAATCTGTCTAGATGGAATGGAAATTTACTACGTAAAGGCCTAGAAGGGACAGAAAAGTTAATCCTTTCCAAAAGAGAAGAACAGTCAGTTTCTCCTATAATAATACCAAACAAAAAAGACAGCGACAAAAACGATCTTCTAGTTTCTAGCGGTTTAAGATTAATTAGAATCAATCGGGACTTATAGGTCGGGACGGGATCAGAGAAATTCAGGGAAGAGAGAGCAAACTTTAGAAAAATTTTTTGTACACGCTCAATTCTGTCGATGGAAAATTGGTGGTAAGGTCTCCAAATAAACGCAGCGTATTCCAAAATAGAACGGACAAAGGCAGTAAATAGCAACTTACGGGTATACGGGTCCGTAAAGTTTGAGCTACTTCTTCTTATGAAGCCAAGAACGGAGTATGCTTTAGATAGTATAAAGTCTATATGACTCAAAAATGTAAAACGCGCATCAAAAAAAAAAACCTAGATCCTTGATTTCTTCAACTGGTTGAAGTATATTATCCACAATTCTATAACATGTAGGAAAAATGTTAGGTGTTTTCGAATAGGTGAGTTTGAAGCATTTGTTAATGTTAAGCGATAGACTAGAGACACTGCACCAACTAACTAATTTATCAACATCGGCCTGAAGTATGTGTAAATCTTCGGATTTAGAAATAACAGAATATATTTTTAAATCATCAGCGTATAGAAGGAAGTTAGCGAAAGAAAAACAGCTACTAATATTGTTAATAAATAAAACGAAAAGCAAGGGACCTAGTATACTCCCTTGCGGTACCCCAGAGGACGCAATAAAAGGTGCAGAGGTGACACCATTAACAGAAACTACACAATGTCTATTACTTAAGTAAGAACGCAGCCAGCTTAAAAAAACTGAATGGAAGCCTAGATATTCCAGCTTATTTAATAAAAATTTATGCGACACTTTATCGAACGCTTTCGAAAAATCTGTATAGATGCAATCGACTTGATACCCTGCTGAGAACGCTGCAATACAATATTCAGTAAAAACAGCTAAATTGGAAACTGTTGACCTGCCTGTAACAAAACCATGCTGGTATGGTGAAATTATACTTCTAGTAGCAAAATACATATTCTCTTTGACAATACTTTCAAACAGTTTGGAAACTGTCGAGAGCTTCGAAATTGGTCTGTAATTACGGACATCATTTTTTTTTTACCACTTTTGAAAAGTGGAGTAACAACTGTCCTTTTCCAATCATCGCTAAAAATGCCGGAGGCTAACGATCTGTTAAAAATTAACTTGACAGGCAGAGTGAGAGCAGAACAACGTTTGAGAAGCACAACTGACAGTCCATCATCATCCGTTTTTGTGAAGGGTTTAAGGGCTAAAATACCGTTCTCAATATCTTCCACTGACAAACTTAAACAGCCAAAATTCAGGGACGAGATATCTTTAAAAGAGCGAGAGCAGTTGGAGTCAGATTCATCACTAACAAAGTTTAATTTAAAGAAATCCGCAAACAGGTTCATCACTTCCGAGGCACTGGAAGCTAGTTTATCGTCCAGAAAGACAGCAGATGGAACGCCAGAACTAGACTTCCTGGTTTTAGTGTATTGCCAAAATAACTGAGGGCTAGATTTATTACCGCATTCTACACTTAAAATATAATTCTTATATAGAAATTTGTTCAAACAATTGAACTTTTTTGAGTAATGTGGATACATTGCATAAGCATCCTTTTTGTTGTGTTTTTTAAGCTTCTTAAAGAATTTATTACGCTTATTTTTAAGACTTGCGATTTAAAAATAGAAAAACATTGGGCAACATCCGAACTTATGAACAATTTTTCCCAGTCAACTTCAATTAAAGAGTTATCAACCCGAGAAAAATCACATTTATTATAGTTAAATGCTAGTTTTTCCTCTTGAACGCTTGTATTGAATTCATAAGCATTTAATTTAAGTACCAAGGAAATATGATGCTTATCCGTACGTGATAACGAATTGAGACATTCAGAAAGATCGAAATCAATATTGTCACTGATAAAAATGAGATCTAGAATTCTATTGAGTTTGTTTAAAAAAGCAATTAACCTGCACTAAGTTAAGACTTAACAAGTTATCTACAACATAGGAATCGATCACTGAATTGGCATTCATAGGTATAAGACCAGATTTAGATAGCTTATCAGACCAGGTAATATTTGAAAGATTCAAATCGCCAAAAACACAACTGGTCTCGTTCTAAATGACTATGAACTAAAGATGTAATATTGTCCGTATGAGCCTTATAAATATCGTAATTACTCCCAGGAGGTATGACGCGAGTAAATATAAAGAGTCCGAACCTGAGTAACCATTAATACAAACA
>NW_023473546.1:0-3740 GCF_013731165.1 Rhagoletis pomonella
ATACCTTGTCAAATGCCTTGCTGAAATCAGTGTAAATCACGTCCGTTTGAAGATTGTTTTTAAACCCATTAGACACATAAGTAGTGAATTCAAGAAGATTGGATACAGTTGATTTACCTTTGCAAAAACCGTGTTGCGATAGATCAATAGCAGAAGTAATAGAGTGAGATAGTTCTTCCGTAACGATTGCCTCAAAAACTTTAGCAATAGCACAAAGCTTCGCAATTCCTCTATAGTTTACGATGTTAGTCCTACTTCCATTTTTATAAAGTGGCAAGATAAACGAATCCTTCCAGGAAGATGGGAAGACACCCTGTTTTAGGGAAGCATTAAAAATATTTGCTAGAGGCTTATACAAATACTCAGCACAACTTTTAAGAACACTTGTGGGTATACCGTCTGGGCCAGCTGTATATGAAATTTTCAAACAATTCAAATGAATGAGGACGTCCGCAGCAGATATCGATGGAATTCGGATACAATCAAATGATGGCAGATCGAATGGGTAGCTAGATAGATTCGAATTCAGTTGGGAAGATGTAGAACTGGCAGAGTAGTTTGACTCGAAGAAACTAGCAAACATATCGGCAATAATATTTTCGTCACTGGAAACTAAGTCATTTAACTTCAATGTTGAGGGATAACCGTTAGTCTTACGCTTTGTGTTCACAAATGCGTAAAACGATTTGGGATTAGAAACTATATTGAGTCGAACCCTGTTAATATAATTATTGTAACACTTTTTGTTGAATACATTGTATTTATGCCTAAGAATGGAGTACGCGGAGTAGTGAGAAGACAAGCCAGATTTTTTAAAAAGCTTAAATGCTTTGGATTTTTGATTTTTTAAGCGTTTCAATTCGCCAGTAAACCACTGAGCGTTAGACGTTACGTTAGCTTCCTTAACAAGAGGAATGATTTTACTGAAAATGTGGCGTAAGGAATTGCTAAAATGTAAGGCACTATCTTCAGCATTCCCATCATACTGGGGCCAAGTTATCTTCGATATCTCTAACCTAAGTTTATTATAATCTGCTGTTTTAAATGAGTAACGCTCCGCCCTTGATTTTTTACTGATAAAGCAACATGAGTTGCGTGAATTTATCAAGGACAATTCTAGTGGTGGGTGGTGAGAATCAACAGGGGTAATCAAAGCATAGCTAGGGGCTATTGTGACGTTGGAAACATCGTCCACAAAAACTAAATCCAGACATTTACCTAAGTTATTACTAACAGAGTTGATCTGGTAAAGACTAAGATCTGGCAGATCGTTCAAAAATTGATTGAAGAGATCACGAGAGGAATTTGGTACTAGAATACCATCTATTAGATCCCAAGAAACACCCGCAAGATTGAAGTCACCCAGGACAATAACAGTATCGGAGGGCTTCACCATGGCATGTAGAGAGAGCAGTAAGGAGGAGTGTTTTAAATAAACAGAAAGGCTCGAGTTAGGTGGTATATAAGCAGCAACAAGATAAACGCTAATAGAATGATATCTTATTCGAACGCAGAGGAATTCAACTTCATCGGTGTCAGTGAACTCAATTTCTTCAGAAGAAAGGTCAGTCTGGACAGCGATTAAGACGCCTCCACCTTTTTTATTTAAACGGTCGTTTCGAAACACTTCATACTTAGGACACAAAATTTCCGAGTTGAACACATTCGGCTTGAGCCAGGTTTCAGTAAACACCAGTACTTTGAAGTCAAAATCATAGGACTGCAAGTGTAACCTTGATAGCTTTGTGTTCAAACCTCTCACATTTTGGTAGTAAATGCTAATGGTGAGGTTACTTATTAGTTTTTTGATGCCGAGGTGGAAAGCGGAAGTTGAGCCAAATTTTGCCCTTGCGGTCTAGATCTAAATTCAAATTCGCGAATGAAGGCACCGCTTGGCCAAAAAGATGGGCTCATTACTCTATCAAAGCAGTCTTCGGATATGTCTATTTTAAAAGAAGAAATGCTTCTTTCATACGAGAATCTGAACTTGCGTACATGCAACTCATTTGCTATCAGCCTGGAAGTTAAATACCCCTTCACATCATCGACAGTGGTATCTTTTGAAAACCTAGATATAAAGACCGATTTTTTGGAAGGGACAACGATTAAATCCCTCGGGACGGGGTTAACGCAATCGGAAACGGTTTCAGATGTGGTAGGGGGTTGCGGAACAGGGGGTTGCGGAACAGCTGTCAACTTTTTGGAAGGAGCAACGTTGGCTTCGGATGTGGTAGGGGGTAGAGATGTAGTTGTGGAGTTTTTGGAAGGAGCAACGACTACTTGCATTGGAACGGTGTTGACGCAATCGGAGATGGCTTCAGATGTGGTGGAGGGTTGAGATGAAGCTGTTGAACAGGAATTTAGTGAGGCTCCAGTAGAAGAAGGACGTGGTTGGGGAGATTCAGTCCGCCGAGGAATCGGTGTGTTAAAGCTTATGAGTTCTTTGTTCATAGCTGGAGTCAAAAGTGGGCGGTTCTGCGGAAGATCCAGGTCCACAGTGATGGGATTCAACACAATATTTTCCACGCCTCTCCTACGTCTCTTAAGACCTTTTCCAGGAGAAGGAGAGGAGGAGGAAGTATCTAATAATTTAAATTCTTTGAATTCATCCTCATACTTCTTGAACTTCTCGTTGAGCAGTTTTAGCTCTTTGCTTATCTCCGAAAATCCATTTCTAGCGGTTCTAAATAGTTTACAGAGATCCACAACAGTTTTTTTACACTTTGGACATGACCAGCGAAGTCCATTGTCTCCAATAATCATATCCAGAACTCTCCCATTAATACCAGCACACTTTAAATGAGACAGTTTATCGCAAAGCCAGCACGCCACAAAACGGTCCGAACCGGCTTTTACATTACATTTTTCGAAACAGACAGGACATTTTTAGCGAATTTTATTAAAAAAGAATAAAAATAGCGAAATTAGGAATGTATTGTACGAAAACGTTTCAAGCTCACAGTAATTGGCAGTTTAATAGCTAGTGGTCTTATTTAGTGAAGTTCAATGGTTAGAAACCGTGCTGAACTTAACAGTTTTAAAGCCACTGAGTTAACAAAATCAGCTGTCACCAAGAAAGCGACTGTCGATGATAAACAAAGGTGTGTGTAAAGCGCGAAAGAAAGCAAAATGAACAAACAAATGCGATATTCCTTACACTCTCACGCAAAAGCAACAATAATGCACCAAAACAGGCAAATATGCACGAAGGCCGACTAAATAAAACTTTTCAATCAACGCACTTTATGACTAAATCAAGTCAATTTATTGGAATTTGGCTTCAGTAAACTTTTTACGGTGTGAATAACACAAATTAGAACTGCTTAGCACTTTGTAAACGAGTTAAACTTTGGAAATTCTTTCAAGCGAAAGTTTAAGTGACCGCACAGGACGAACGTTGCCAGACGATGGTCCTGTGATGTTGTTATTGTTGTGTCTTCATCGTAGTCACGAGCGTGGTGCGTTGTAAAATTCCTCAAAGGTCAGCATTGATTCACCTATGACTCGACGTAGATGGTGTTTCATGCTCTTTATGCCGGCTTCCCAAATACCCCCAAAATATGGTGATCCTGGAGGTATAAAATGCCATGATACGTTGTGTAGTGCCACCGAACGAGCACCAGTCTCTATTTGAGCGCGAAAGGCGACAAAGTCTTCCCTCAGAACTGTGTTAGCACCGACAAAAGTTGTTGCACAGTCACTATAAATATCGGAGCTATAGCCGCGTTGGGGAGAAAAAA
>NW_023473547.1:0-3740 GCF_013731165.1 Rhagoletis pomonella
TTTTTTTATATGGGAGTTGAAGTCGGTTTTTTTTTGCTAAAAATTACTTGTTAACAATATATATTCGAATGCCGTCAGACATAACATAAATACTATAATATAAAACTTCAATCCTCATTTTATTTGTTCTGTTCGAAAAAGCAGCTGTGAAGTGCAGAAAAAAGTGTATTCAAAGAAATTTCTGTATGAAGATATTTAAACAGAAACTTGCCAAAAAAAAACTCCCGATTATGTCTGCATGACTCTTGCATGAGCTTACAATTCACTCTAAGTTGATTTTGCCATAGCTAATTAGAAGTTAGGTATTTATCGAAATTCTGGGAGAAAGCTAACTTCAAGTTGGTTATTTTTATCAAATGATAATTTTTTCTGTTGGGTAGTATTAGCGTTTGAGGGTTATCAATTTTGCGTTATCGAAAGTAAACGTAGGGGAAGTCGGGGTATTCTTGGCCACACATTTATTTTGGCCGAAAACACAAAAAAAAATTTTCTTTAAGGCGACGAACCCCTAGAAAAAATTAGCGAAACGTTGATTTTATTTTGGGGGTTCGGCAGAATATCGCTTCGTTAGCATTATTTGTTTCACAAATTTTTCAATCAAAGAATATTCTAGAAATGGGCGTGGCTAATGAAAAGTTCTATCGAGTTACAGTTTTCTTTTTTTTTGCTAATTGGTTGGTATTCTACACCACGGCTACTTCGAACCATTTCTGTCTAAATCCTGGAGTAGGGGAACAGGCTAAATGTGAATAATAAAAAGTAAACAAACGAATGTCAAATTAAACTCTGAATTTCTTAGACACCCCAGTGAGAACATTCAACAGTTCTTCATAAACTCAAAACGTTAAACTCGAGTGAATGGCTCAACGTGAACTTAGTATAGGATGAACATAAATTTTTTGAGGAACGGAGCAATGTTACTCAACATATGGACGAAAATGCACAAACCCGTCAGCCAAAAAATTATTAACAAGTAAAAAAGTCTAAGTTCGGGTTGATAAGAACATTAAATATCCACCGTAAGTATTAAAAATAGTTTTTCGCCTTTCTAAAAACTACCGTTACTTGGTAAGCAGGGGTGGTTTTACCCCTATTTCACACATCTTCGCTAGTATGTTCATTTATACTTAATGAAATAAACTTATATAGTTATTTCCTTTTAAGGGATTGTTGTGAGTAGGTAACAATTTTTAGTAAATTAGCGTTCTTAAATTTCGAAATATCGAATTTTCAAGCATTTCTGGAACTCACCGTTATATGAGTTATCGTGTATACGGACAGACGGACGGACCGACAGACATGACTTAATCGGCTTCTTTTTTCATACTGATCATTTATATATAAATTTGTCTATATCTATCGCCATTCGTTTTGGCCGTTACAAACAACCGTTATGTGAACAAGGTTATAATACCCTTGTGCACAAGTGCGCTCGGGTATAAAAGTCAACACGATTTTCTAGCGTCTTGAAATTTGCACTTTAACCTACTAAAATTAAATGAGCTATAAAGCTGCATACCTACAACTTTTCTAAAAATTCTGAATATAAAATTTAAAACTGTTGGGTGCAGTTGTTAAAGTTCGTTGAATTTTCATAATTTTTTTACGAAGTTTGATATATGGATTTGCGCGTTGGTTAAGTAAAGTGCTAAACTTTTATAAAAAAATATAAACATTAAATAAATAAAAGAAAAATAAGCACAACTAGTCAAGATGTCAATAGACTTAATGGTCAGGTTATATGCATGTGTGTGTTGTCGAAAAGCGGCCGAGTGCAACATTTCAATGGCAGCAGGACGTACATAGCTGCCTTGCAACTCACTCGAACCAACTTCTCTTAATTAAATTTTTCGGTAATCGTCTGCATGTCCGTCTGTATATATCTCTTCACTAAAAGCCCCCTTACACGATATGTATTTCCATATAAATACTTATAAATGCTACTTTTCTGATACGTTCTAACAAATGATACATACGAGTAAATGCAAAAATCTAGCATTTACATATGCAAATACATATCGTGTAAGAGCCCTGTAAGTAAACTGTATGTACAGCTGAACCAGTCGTCCGTACTTTTGTTTCGTGTTATTGCATTAAATTCGTGAAATTAATAGTTAAAATAATATGTTAATACATATTATGTGTGTGTTCATAAGCCTTTCGTCGATATTATACATAAATAAATATGTATGTATATATGCATTTATATATAATGTGTTGCATAGAGTCTGATATATGTACTTGATTGAAAGCTTAATTTGTGCAGTGTCGTAAATATTACCCATTCAACAGCTTAGTTAATATAATCTACATAGGTTGGTTTATTAATTACATTTTGAAGAAAACGCTGTCAGAGCAATGTGTTTACACACATACACACATGCGTACACATGTCCGTCGGAGATGTCATTAGAAACCCTGCCAAAAAAGGCGACTCATCCGGGATGGCTCCGGGAGCAATCCGCTACGGAACATGCGACTAATACCACTTTTGATCTTTTTATATGGAATGAACTGTTCGCTTTTGTTCGAGCATGTCCTATGAAGAGACTAATTGTTCCCTTTTATACCCGATTGGGTAGAAACGCGACTAGTCACGTTTAAAAAATAAAAATGTATGCCAGCTGCGATTCGAACCAAGGTTCTCCGGTTTGTTAATAGAGATAGTACTTTGTGCCAACGTCGCATTGGCTAAGTTCGCACATATACGCTAAATTGTTAATTTTACCTGTTAGAGATGGGTCGGAGACTAATTGATCTCCAATTATACCCGTACGATAACTAGTATCGTACGACTAATTAATGCCCAATTGTACCCGATTGCGACTAATGCCGGAATACTCTCTTTTTAGAGATTAATCGCACAATTTTTAGCGGGGAAGATATATTAAGCAATAACGTATTGCTCGAGCGGAACAATGTTGGTAAACAATGCTGGAAAGGGTTTAATTTAAATTTGAAATGAGAGATAGTGGTGTCACCTAAGATTCGCTGTATGTTGATAATAAGGAGAAGTCTGCACGTAGATATTTACTTAATTTAACCCTAAATTGGGCGAATGGGGTCAAGGCTATTTCAAGTTGAAAAAAAAAATGTCTTGAAGTGAAGTTTAGAAACCACTGTGAGGGTTCACAAAATTGTACACCTGTTCCAAATTATAGTTACCTATTATATAAGAAACTGGCTGAACAGATCTTCGCGAGATGTACATTACTTTACATTTTTCCAGATTTACAGGCATGCGGTTTACATTACACCAATTAGCCATATTGTTTAAGTCTGTTTGTAGCAAAGGCTTTTCTTTAGTTAATACATACGATTTATAAAGTTTCACATCATTCGCGCCTTTCTAGCCTCCAACTCGCCGCGGGTTACGTAAATAAGTCTCTGCCATGCCAAATATGTTTTTTTTTTTAAGTTAACGATAATAGAGTACTTTAATATTTTTGATAATACACACTCCATTTTTTTTATTTGGAAAACACTTTTTCAACACTTTTATTGGGGTCACTAGAGATCCCATGCGCCTAATTGGGTGATTTTATTTATGCGCCTAATTAAGGGTTAAAATGCTCATTTCTAGTTAAATGTTTATACTAATTCTCACATGCATTACGGATAATTTGTGAGCAGTAATTAAATGTTAGATTTGTTAAAATAAGAGGTAAGGCAATATAAAAATTGTCTAATTACATCATATGAAAACCATTTCAAGTTAGGAAAATATGTTAAGTTTACGA
>NW_023473548.1:0-3739 GCF_013731165.1 Rhagoletis pomonella
TTTCATTATATTAAATAAATTTAAGAATATAGAAAACGACTTCTATAACTGGTGACCCCGACGATGAATATATGAATATGGTCAGCGAAGGAGAAGACAGATTTATGGATGCTGAAAACATGCTGCATTTGGGGCGCCTTGCTGTTAAACCGCCGCCGTTTTGGAAACCTGATCCACGTCTGTGGTTTGCTCAGGTCGAAGCGCAATTTGCGCGCGCTGGTATCACGACAGACGATACCAAGTATTACACTGTTGTCGCCGAGATCGATTCGGCGATCTTAATGCACGCCAGCGATATTATTGCATCTCCCCCAACTACAGGCAAGAACGAAGCGTTAAAGGAGAGACTACTAGCTGAATTTGGTGAGTCGACAGAGAAAAGGCTTAAGCGACTTTTTGAGTCATGCGAATTAAATGACAAGAAACCGACTACGTTACTACGGGAGATGAAAGATTTGGCACATAATCGATTGGATAAGAGTATACTGAAGTCAATTTGGTTGCGGCGTTTGCCTCTGCAGGTGCAACAAATCTTAACGACATTGGATGAGGATGTAGAAGTGTTGGCGAAAAGAGCCGACAGCATAATGGAGGTAACTACTACCACCGTAGTGAATGCGGTAAACGCGTCTAACAACAGCAACGTGGAGGTTGCCACCATTGCTGACCTTGAATACAGGCTGGACAGACTCGAGCAAAACAACCGTAATAGATCCCAACGAATGAGACAAGTGGAGCGAAACAGCGCTCCTCGCTTACGGCCGACTACAACTGTACGAGGGGGTTCTGAACAAGTGGCTAGAGATGATATATGTTGGTACCACCGTACCTTCGGTGATCGAGCCACTAGATGCAGGTCACCTTGCCGTTTTACGCAAACACGTTCGCAAAACTAGTTAGCCCTCCGTTCAAAGCGGCTACAACGGAGGCTAATCCGTTTTCCAGCCATCTCTACATACACGACAAAGTTTCATCGTTAAAATTTTTAATTGATACTGGGGCCGAGGTTTCCGTCGTACCCAGACGTCGCAATGATCAGGTGCAACCTTCTTCGATCAAGTTGGTCGCCGCCAACAATACTCAGATCGATACTTATGGGAGGAGGAGTATAACGTTAGATTTGGGATTCGACCGAAAATATACTTGGCTGTTCATCATCGCCGATGTATCATACCCGATTATTGGCGCGGATTTCCTCCAACAATTTTACATACTCGTGGACATGAAAAATAAGGCGATTATCGATCGGTCGACTAACTCACAAATTGGTTGCCTTATGACGGAACTTCCGCAAAACATCACTACGTTAAAATGTTCAAACATTTTTCACGAACTTTTATCGCGCTTTGTAGACCTCACTGAGGATAACACGCCCGGAGGTACGCTGTGTAACGTTCATCATTTCATAGAAACCAAAGGGGCCCCGGTGGTACAGAAGGTACGTCGACTCTCACCGGAGAAATTGAAAATAGCTAAACAGGAGTTTCAGTACCTGTTGGAGAAAGGTATTTGTCAACGCTCAAAAAGCCAGTGGGCTAGCCCGTTGCACATGGTGCAGAAAGCCAACGGATCTTGGCGCCCATGTGGGGACTACCGCAAGCTTAACGCGACAACCATTCCGGATAAGTACCCCATACGCCATATGCAAGATTTTTTTGGAGATTTACACGGCAGAACGATTTTTTCAGACATTGACTGTAAAAAAGCATATCACCAAATCCCGGTGCATCCAAAGGACGTCCCGAAGACCGCGATTTTGACACCGTTTGGACTCTTTGAGTTCAAATACATGACGTTTGGACTTAGAAACGCCGCCCAGACCTTCCAGCGAGTCATGGACGACACGGTCGCAGGGTTATCATTTGCTTTTCCATATCTGGATGATGTGTTGGTGGCCTCAGTTTCGCCGGAGGAACACGTCACGCATTTGCAACAGCTTTTCGAACGCTATCGCGAGAGGGGCCTTGTTATCAATATGGATAAGTGTCAGATCGCTTTACCAGAGGTAGAATTCTTGGGCCATTTGGTATCGCGGAGAGGCATAGCACCCTTACCTCGCAAGGTTCAGGGGATTCTCGACTTGAAGAAGCCAACGGAGGTGCACGAGCTCAGGCGGTTTCTGGGCGCAGTAAATTTTTATCGGGGATTTCTACCACATGCTGCAACTGTCGAAGCGCAGCTCCAAAAGATGATGGGTCCGTGTAAAAAACGTGACAGGACGAAGTTAGAGTGGTCACCCGCCTCTGAACAAGCTTTTGAAGAGCTCAAAACACAACTTGCAAAAGAGGCGTTAATTACATTCCCGGTGAGGGGAGTCACCATCGCGTTGTCGACAGACGCTTCCGACGTTGCAATGGGCGCCGCACTTCAACAGTTAACTGATGGCCAGTGGAAACCGCTGGTTTTTTTCCCGAAAAGTTCACGGAAACCGAAAGAAGGTACAGTACGTACGACCGCAAGCTGCTGGCGATACACAGGGCAATTCGGCACTTCCGATATTTTTTGGAAGGGACTCCATTTATCATCTTCACGGATCACAAGCCGCTGATTCAAGCCTTCGAGCAGAGTTGGGAAAAGTTATCCCCACGACAGACAAGACAATTGAATTTTATCAGTTAGTTTTCTACGGACATACGACACATCAGCGGAGCAAGCAACCTTGTAGCGGACATGCTGTCGAGAATCGAGACATTTGCAGCTCCTTCACCATTAGACTTGAAGCTACTCCATGACGAGCAAGAAGCGAGCGAGGAATTGAGAAAATTACTCAATGATGGTCAAACTTCTTTACATTTGGTCAAATACAAACATCCAGGCACAAGAATCGAAATCTTCTGCGACGATTCGACTGGGAAGATAAGACCATACGTTCCAAAAACTCTTCGCCAAGTGGTTTTCGACGCCACGCACGGCCTCGCGCACCCAGGAGCAAGAGCAACGACCAGGCTAATAACAAGTAGTTTCGTATGGAAGGGGGATAAGTGCAGTACGAGCACGCGTCCGCAGTTGTCCTGCATGTCAGCGATGCAAAATTGCACGACATACGAAGGGTGCATTGGAGACCTTTGCAGTGCCGAGTAGGCGTTTCGAACATGTCAATGTAGACATTGTTGGGCCGTTCCCTGTGTCACGAGGCTATACGTACTGCCTGACCTGTGTTGATAGGTTCTCGATGTGGATTGAAGTTTTCCCACTCACCGACATGATGGCTGAAACGGTTGCGAGGGAGCTACTCAACGGGTGGATCAGTAGATTCGGAGTACCCAAGTTCATCACTACGGATCAGGGCAGACAATTTGAAAGCAGCCTTTTCCGCGAGCTGGCAAAGTTATTGGGTGCCAAGCACATCCACACTACAAGCTATCACCCACAGTCAAATGGCATAGTAGAGAGATGGCATCGGGTGTTAAAAGCTGCGTTGAGGTGTCACACGGCCGACGTTAATTGGGTGGACATTTTGCCAATCGTCCTTCTAGGGCTACGTTCAGCTGTCAAAGAGGACCTTGGGGTTTCCATAGCCGAGATGCTTTATGGACAGCCTATACGACTCCCCAGCGAAGTACACCATTCTGATTGGAACAAAGCAGGTTACTGTTTCGATTGATAGGCTCAAGCCGGCCTATTTTCCGAGGGAAGAAGTCGATACTGGGACTTTGCAGCAATTACCTTTTGCTGTTTTAGGAAGAGGAGTGATGTAGGGGTTAAGGACTACTACATTATTCGTCTCGCGAAGATGGCA
>NW_023473549.1:0-3739 GCF_013731165.1 Rhagoletis pomonella
GCGTTGCTTTTCGCACTGAAATATTAACAAACCAAGCATTTTAAATCTATACTTATTATTGAAAATAACTTCACACACTTACATGTTTGCATCTTCGTGTCAACCTGACCAACGCGATATTCTGGTAAAATATCCTTAAAAATCTCAGTTGTTGACACGATCGCCAATCTGCGTACTGTTAAAAGATTTGGAGCGTCTGCCGCATTCGTCTCCTCCATCAACTCGAATAAGGCGTTGAAATTTCGCATTTTATCCTCAGGTTTTTCTAAAAGGCCTGAACAAATGATGCCAATACGATATTTCTGACGCTCTATTTCTTGTTGTCGAGCAATGAGCAAATCCGTTGTGGAAATTAGTTTTTTCTTGAGTTCGGGTAAAGCGCTACCTTCACAAATCTCATTGACCACGTCATCATCGCTGTCTTCGTATTCAATGTTTTCATCGCCATCCACTTCCTCTGGCTCGGCTTCTTCGCTCCGCTTTACTTTTGGTTTGGGTATGTAATCCACTTCCGCACTTCGTGTGATAATATGACCATCACGGCTTTTGATTGGCAGTAGATTGATTTTAACTTTTTTCTTGTCATTTTCCTCGACTGCATTGCTGGTATAGGCTTTTTCTAAACCAACAGATTGCTTCTCCTCTTCAACATCAGCATTCTTGCGTTTGCGTTGCTTATTCAAACCTTTTTCGTGCAAGTATTCCAAATCATCGCCGTCGAGCATATCAGCAATGTTCTCCACCACTTCGGAAGCATCCAATTCGTCGTCATCATCATTGCCAAGTGGGTCGTTATAATAATCATTTTTTTGCTTCTGCTTTTTGGGCAAATGTTCACGTTTTTTAGCTTTTTGACGGAAAATATTCTGCTTTCTATCCTTTGCAGCTTTCTGCTGGGCTATCTTATGTTGTTGTTGCTTGGGGAGTGGAGTCTTCTTCGACTTGAGATGCGCGTTGCGTTTCACGGCACTAATTTTAACTTTTTTCTAAGGGATATGAATAAACAAATATTAGTGCTATTTAAAAAATCCTTTAAAGTAATTTATTTATTACAAACCGTGCCCATTTTATTTGTTAATTATTTGTAAGATTTTCTGAATTGAAAACAAAACACACGTGCGCGAGAACAAAGCCGCATACAGTGCTGCCACCTTTGGGGAAATGTGAAAAACTGTTATAAAATTAATCATGAACGAAAGACACAAGATCACGTAAGAACAAGAGAGTGAAAGAAGTCGATTTTTTAGTGGGTTCTACGCCATCTTGTTTCACTGGAAAACGAGCGAAAAGTAAACAAAGCAGAGAAAACAACGAAAACCAAAATTAGCCAACATTATTGTCAGCCACTTTAAACGCACAATTTAGGTAAAATGATGCAACAAAATGCTTTAAAATGTGTTGTCATGTTGAATTAACTCTTCTTTACTTGAATAAAAATGTAAAATAGTGGTGCTTGTGATGTAAACAAACGCTCAGCTGACGAACCCGCCTTCGCAAACTTTTTTCTCAAAACCAGTTACAAATACAACGTCGCGTTCTTACGTAATCTTGTATTTTTGGTTCATGAAATTAATTTGGAATGCAAAGCAGAGATGACACACGAGTATTTTGTACCAGATGAATAAATATAATGTACTAAATAACCGAAAAAGTACCAAAATTTAAAAAAGCATACACACAGTTAAATGTTTAAAATTCTATAAATCCTCCATATATATGTTGTCAAAAATATTTACTTTTATCGAAATAACAAGAGCCCAAAATGACATTGAGATCTGTGAATTTTTTCTGGAAAATTTTTAGCTGCGAAAACTTGCAAATAAAACAATCAGTAGATCACAAACATATGTATGTTCGTGAGTAACCAAAAGTAAATAGGGCTTTTTGAATTATTTATGGTAAATTTTATAAATATTGCTAGTATACAATGAAAAAAGTAAAGTTATTAAGCGCAAGGTGTGTTGAATTTATTTGTAGTTAATTTATTATTAATCTCCAGATTTTTTCATTTAAAGTAGGGTGTGTCAACTATAATTGCCGTATTCAAATTTCCAAAATAAATAAAAATGTTGAAACGTTTTGGCAGAATTTGTCAGTTGATAGTGGAAAAGAAAATGAGTTAGTTTTAAAGGCACATAGTTACATCCATGATGAAAACATAGCAAGGTAGAACCGTTCTCTCAATTTGTCGGCCATGATTTTTTTTTGAAGTTTGCCAACATTTTAAAATCATCTAAAAGTAAAAATAAAAAATTGAAATTGTTCGAAATTGTTGTTGCTTGAGATTGAAAATGAAAATGTGTGTGTGAGTTTGTGAGTAAATTTAAAAATTAAATTATTTAGAAACGTCAAGAATTTCAAAAGTGACTCTCAGCGGTTCTACCTTACTATATTTTTATCATGGTTATATCTACCAAATTTTCTTTTTTGAAACATGGGTGGGTGTTTGGAGGAGGAGATCTTTTTATTTTTGAATGAGTTATAATGCAGTATCAATTTTAAGAAAAATACGTATTCATTCATAAATTAGTGGGTTTGTTGTAATATGAATTCGCCTTATTTACATAAAACACATCATTTTGACATTAATTACTACCGCAGCGAAAATCTAAATCCGCCAGTATAAATTCGCTTTGCATTGTACCATCAATTTCATCACTGGTGCATACGCGAGAGGGCAATGCTTCCACCTTTTGTCATTAAACCATGTTCAAACCGTGGAAATTTTTATTGTTTGTTTTTTTTAGTATTTAGATTCTTAACGCAGAAAATGAGTTGCATTTAGGTGACCAATTATGTATGGATAAATGTGCATTTAGAGTAGCATTTTGAGCTAAATGCGCTAAATGTGATTTTAAGCGTAATATTACATTTACATTGAGCCCAAATGCGTCATTTGGGCGAGAAACCTCAAATGCGAGGCCAAATCACGCATTTCTCCATACAAATTCACATTTCCAGAATGACGCATTTCGACGCATTTACACAAAATCACGAAACAAATGCGTTCCAATTGCCGTACTATTTTATTGAACGCACTCAGAAACAAAAGTTCCACAAAAGCTTTGGTTTGTCTTTGACATTTGGAATTTTTCAAACACAAAACAAACACAACGAAATAAATTAATCTTTGAAATTTGTGTGTAAAAATTGTTAATTTATACAAGAGCTTTACACATTTTTAGTTTAATCAAAGAATAATTGCCTTTTTGTGTCCAAAAAGCGTTAACAATATAATAAATGTAGTGTTTGTTTACATACATTTTGTTTTTGTCTTCCCTTTTCATTTGATGAGAAGTCAAAGCAAATGCGGATCATGCAGTGTAAACACCTTCAAATGACTGATTTCAAATCACGCATTTTGGTCCAATGTAAATGTAATATAAGCAAAAAAATTTGACAAAGAACGTTAGTCTACGTTCTACGTTATGTAAATCTACTTTCTTACGTTCTTTGCATTTGGACGAGGTGTAAATATGTTATAAGGCAGAACTTCTACAAATACAATCATATGGCAGCTCATATATTAACAGCAAGCTGTTATAACAGTTTGTAAAGGTAAACAAAACTTTGATCTGGTGTTTAGAGAATTGGGCAACTTACAATCACAAAAGTAAAAATAAAGAACTAATTTATTTAATGTTTCAGCAGCCTGGATTCTTCTGAAATATCTACTCAATTTTGAAACTTCATAAAGGATAAATTTCACCAGTTTAAGGGTCGAGAAAACTTATTTAAT
>NW_023473550.1:0-3739 GCF_013731165.1 Rhagoletis pomonella
CTAAGTATATGAGAAGTTCGTATAAAATTCAATTGTTTAAAAAAAAATCATTTTTTTTTTATAAAAAAAATTTTGAAATTTTGCAAACCGATAACGACTCACGACTGACGTATCACGTAATTTTCTTTCGTATGGTTTTCGATCCGTGAACGGATGTTACGATTAGAGCCCTGAACTCACGGGTTTGCGTTAGCGGAACGATATAGATTTATTTCTGGCCAAATTCTGCTACTTAACAGCATTTACAAATCTTCGTGGGAATATGTTTTGTTACACCAACTGTGTCAACAGAATATGAGTAGCTACAGCAATCCACCTCACCGAACAGTAGTCAACGCGACATAGTTTCAATGTTTCTATTAAAACAACTACAGTACCCAGACCGTAACTTGGCCAGAGACGATCGAAGAGAATTTTTACACTAAGCACAGTCTTATAAAATTTGTACAGAACTTTAAAAAACTTCACCCAACGGAAATGTTTTAGGCGTTACTAATGCAAACTAACCCGTTGACGACACCTGATCGAAAGTAAACTGCCACCTCTCCATCCAGGCACATCAGAAGACATCTTTTTGAGTATAAATAGGTAGTCCAGACCTACACAGAACAACCATTGGACTCGACGACGTACAGGGAGTGCGTCACCACCTTCTGCGACTCTCGCTCCATCGTTTCCACGACAGTCGCGTCTACGTAACCGGAACGAGCCAAATTTATATCTGGTCATGGACTGTCCCTCCAGCAACACTCCCCAAGAAGTCTTTGGGGAATTTGTATGCCTTTACAACAAAAATAACCACTGTCGCTCCATGAATGCCGTAATAGGAGCCCAATCTCCAACTATCGCAGTCGCAGACCCCATTTACGGTCTGGGTACTGTAGCCGTCCGAACTGTAACCACCCACACTCGATCCCGACGTACCCAATGAGTATCCAGCATGTGGAGGTTCCCCCTGATCCATCCCTGTAGAAACGGCACATTTCCTGGGTCTACCATTAGTTGCGCCTGACGGCAACGACTGATAGACAAACCGCCTTCGGAGGGGCTTGGTAGTGTCGCTACAACGTTAACATCAACGGGACAGATGTGGATACACTTGGAATAAACCGACTGCCGAAACTAATGTGCAATTTAGCTTTATAAAGGCACTTGAGCCTACAGTCAACTTCAAATGTATACCGTGAGTTCAATCTTTTCCGCGCCGAAAAAACGACTGCCGTACTATTGTGGGACTTCTCCAAGACTTCCTACACTATAGGACACGAAACACACGACTATAAAACATTGAAAAGTTTATTCTCCTACATATGTTAAAGCGTCCTATTGCAACATATGTACACCTTGAATGGTCAACGACCGTCCGCAATGGTTCGAGAGGCAGAGTTCTAAAGCCTGTTCCCATTTTTCGAAGCTACAAGAATGAGCTTCATTGATCCCATATACTGGCGGTTTAATACTTGCATCTGAATCTTTTCCATTTTTTCAAGAAAAGGATGCTTGTTTGTGCCCTTACATATTGCCTATCGTTTACAAAAACGTTCTTATGAACTCTAATTCCGACAGATTCGTACAGTTCCCTTCCAAAACATGCTCTCTTTTTCAGCTTTAGACCTTACCAGGTCTTCTCATCGCAGAGGAGGCCTTCCTCTTCCTCTGTTATCAGCATCGAGACCAGCGTTTCGGAGCGTTTCGGTCCATATCTAGTATATGGCGGATTTAGCTGGTCTAATACCCAATCAGTTCGTAGACTGCGTGCTTCAGTCTTTCACACAATATGCTCGATAAGACCTTATACCCGATGCTTAGAAGGCTGATAGCGCGGACATGGGCATGAGTTCGTCTGACCATATTCTACATACGAAATGATGCATGCACCTTATCAACTGCTCTGCATCGCACTTGAATAGCTCATCTGACAGCGAAATTGATATTTGTACCCCGCCATCATGGACTGCGGGCTTGGGTTCATTTTCTCCACTACTTTCAGTGCTGCTGCCATTCAATAGGGTGGAAACCTTTTTTTTTTTGTTAAGTTAAATAACAATTAGCTACATTCCCACATCGTTGACAAAATTCATCGTATGACCGTTGTCATAATTACCGCGCCTAAAACATTGTTTCGTCATTTGTCGCGCACTCAATAACAACGACAATAGTCATCCGTTTAGTTGTGCCATTGACGTGGGAATAGGGCTGTAAGTATAATCTTCGACAATAACAGCAAAACGTTGCAAAGAAATATACTTAACCAACACATTTGGAGTGGTGCTCAAGATAAGTTATGTACATATGTATTTCACATAGAACCCACCCAAGTGTTGGGTTCGCCCAAAATTGTGAGAAAATTAAATTAAATAACCACGAGGCTTCAAGGTGAAAAAATTATTATTGAACGTGCGTAAAAAAGAACTCAGCTGTCTTTTTAACAATAACATAGGAATTTAATACTTATATTTAATTTAATTTTATTTTCTTAGCTTTGGACTCATATTTAATGTCGATATTGTTATCGATATGTTCACTGATGTTGTTATCAATATATATATATATATCGTTGTCGTTATCAACATATATGTATGTATGTACATTACTAATATCACCAATATGTTCAAATATCCTTATCGGTATTTGAAAACTTTAACTGATAACTGCAGAAGTTAGTCTTCGAACTTATCGCGAATACAGGTAGAGTACGATAATCAAATAACTAATTAACATAACCCCCGATGCCGATTCTTTTGGCCTATACTAGCCCCAGCATCGGGTCGGACTCTAAATACAGGACAGTAGAAAGTTTGTTTTTAAAGAGTTAAAAATCAGCGGCATGCATATCTATGTTCATATAAACATACACATGTATGTGTATGATCGAGCGATATGTGCAATGGTTTATCTAAATGACATTTTCGTTTTCAGATTTCTCAATCAACATTCCTTACAAATTAATTGTTGCTTTATTTTTATGACTGTTATTCGAATATATGGTGTTTTTACGATCATCTCAAATGTGCGATGCATTTACGCATTATACATATGTGTATGTATGTATTTATATACCTATGATATGTATTTATATTTATCATTTTATTGCCTATAAATATGTACAAATGTACTGTATATGTACATTTATGATTATTACACTGATTAAAAACCATCGCCATTCTAGCATTATTTTCTCTTTATACTATATTGATATTCGTTTTTATTTACCGTCGCACACTGGGACAGGATACCTTAATAACTGCCATCAAATAAACTAAAGATTTTAGACCTTCTAAAGCGGACGAATATTTTCCTAGACATATTTACTTATAGTTATGATGACACATATTTTTAGGCTTATTTTTATGCACAGAAATCCGAACAGGTATCGATACTTTTACTTGGAAATAGTATCGAAAGAAAGTTTCGAGGCCGTTTTCTCGACTGCCTATTAAAGTTAACGGATGCTTTAACTGCCCGTCAAATTGGTCACTCTCCCTAATTGTGGATGTAACATATACGCTCCGTAGGACCATACATAGTAAGCTACCACGTTTACACGCACACCTTAATTTAAAAGTCATATAATTTAAAAGTAATTAAATACATATTGGCGTGGAAGATTTTTACACAGTATTCCTTATGCACATATATATGTATTAATTTCTTCATCTATATAACAATTTTAGAATGAATCAGAGTGTGCCAAAAAAAATTGTAAATGTACAATAGAGATTATTTTTAGATAACAACC
>NW_023473551.1:0-3738 GCF_013731165.1 Rhagoletis pomonella
TTGTTGGTTTTTGTTAATATTTCTATTATTAGAATGTTTAACTTTTAGGTGTGCTCGTCCTTAAGTTATTTGTTTTTGTTATTTTTATGGCCTTATAACAATTATATTCAACAATTTTTATGAGCTTGAGGCCGTTTCAAGTGAAAAGTTATTGTGGAAAAGCAACAATAATTTGAAAAAATGGTAGAAGTGATAGCTATTTCGGAAATCACCACATTTCCTCATCAGACTTCTTTCAGTAGGATTCGAACCGACGATCACCACTGACTCCGCCAGTTGCCTACACACTGTGCTAAGGTTGTCTTGTTAATTCTTGTTGCTTATTTTCCACTATTTCACTTTGCTAAGCCAACTATAATCAAGCATATGTATGTGGGAACGGAAACACGGATAACGTCATAAATGTCGTTTAATTTTGCTCGAACGATCTGATACGGTCCCAAATATTTCGGTTTTAACTTAAGACCGCCACCAAATTGTGTACGCTTTATAGCTACCAGGTCACCAATCTGATAACGATGAGCAGCCTTACGCCTCAGATTATAGGTACGTCGATTTTCGTCTTGCAGCTTGTAGATTTTTTTTTTGGCTTCTTTACGTAGGACCTCTCGATCTTCGTTAAAACTTGCAACTATTTCATCTTCAACCAGTTGCTTCATGCAAGGATCATCCTTCGTATGCATTTTGATGCCCACTAAAAGTTCGAAAGGCGTCCTCCCAATACTTCTTGTAAACGTAGAATTGATAGATTGCTGCACACGATCAACATAGCGATACCATTTCGTTGGATCGTCGATACTAAGTTTTGCCAAAACTTTGATGATTATTGCACCCAGTAGTAATTTTATGGTGACTGATATGCTCTCGTTCGCAATACTCCCTAAAATCTTCGGAAATGAACGCTGAACCTCGATCGGATATGATGTTAACAGGATTACCAAAAACAGCACTCTGCTCTCCCAGCTTGGCAATGACCTCCTTGGCTGATGTCGTCTTAGTGGGGTACAACCAACAAAACTTCGTGAATGAATCGATAATAGCCAATATATGTTTGTACCGCTTACTGGTCGAATCCAACGGGCCAAGAAAATCAACATGGTAGGTATTCAACGGTTGTTCCCCCTTACTCAAACAATGTAATCCACCCTCTTGCTTACCTTGCCTGCGATTATTCACAACGCATGGTATGCAATTTAGAATGTGATTCTGAATCTTTTCGTCAAGCTTTGGTATAAAGTATTCTTTGTTTACAATTCTTTCGTCTTCCTAACAGCAAAGTGACCTCTCTCGTGCGCCTGTCTGATGATTTCTCTCTGCATCACTTTCGGTACCACCAACAGCTCATTGTCATCTACTAGTTTATACAGCACGTCACTCTTTACATAATAGCCATTATATAATTGTTTATCTTTGAGAATTTCGCGAATTGTTTGCAGGTCTTCATCTTGAAGTTGTGCTCGTCGAATCTTTGCGATAATGTTTTCGTCGTTGATGGTCATCACGGCATATCTGCTTAAAGCGTCTGCGTGTCTCATCTGTGAACCCGAACGATGCTCCACGGTGTAGTCATACTCTTGTAGAAAGAGGATCCACCTTGCCACTCTCGTACATAGGTCTTTCTTGTCAAGTGTTTTTGTAAACGCCTTACAATCGCTAACAAGTTTAAAATGCATGCCGAGAAGGTACACCCTGAATTTTTTCAAGGCTTCGATGACTGCTAAGATTTCCAACTCGTAGCTCGTATATTTACGCTCTGCATCTGTCGTCTTCTTGCTCATATAATAGACGGGATGTAGTTGATTATCTATCGGCGATTTTTGTAGCATGACTGCGCCGTACCCTTCAATCGACGCATCAGTATGCACCTCGGTCTCATATTTCTGATTAAAAATATTTAACACTGGTTTTTTACTTAAAAGTTCTTTTAATTTGTGAAATGCATTCAATTGCTCGTCTTTCATTTCAAATTTTCTGTTTTGTTTTCGTAAGTCACTAAGTGGCTTCGCGATTCGTGAAAAGTCCTTAATAAATTTTCTAAAATAGCTGGCTAGCCCCAAAAAACTCTCTAACTGCTTAAGATTTTCCGGAACTTTAAATCTAAGTAGTGCTTCAATTTTATTTGGTGATGGCGATATTTGCTGATTTTCAATTATATGCCCTAAAAATTCCACTTTTCTTTTAAGGAACTGACATTTTTTGAAATTAACTTGAAGTCCATAGTCTTTACACAAATCTAGAACTCCTTCTAGATAATTCAAAGCTTCGTCCTCATTACTAGCAGGTATGATGATATCATCTATGTATGGTAAAGCAATACCACGACGCGTCAGCTCCCGAAAAATTGCATTGATATGGCGCTGGAAAACACCAGGCGAGTTACAAAGACCAAAAGGTACTTTCAAAAATTGGTATTGACCACTGTGCGTAACAAATGACGTATACTTTCGACTACTTTCTGCCACTGGCACATGAAAAAAACCGTTTTTTAAGTCTATGGTACTAAAAATGTTGGCATTTTGTAATCGATCTAATTGGTCCTCAATCAGTGGAAGCGGAAATCGATCTTTAACAACCACTTTATTCAATCGTCGAAAGTCAACACACAAGCGTGGAGAACCATCACGTTTTTTGACAATTACGACCGGACTACTAAAGTCTGAATCTGACACTTCCACAATTCCGTCTTGTAACCACTGTTCGATCTGATCTTCAACCACGTGCCGTTCAGCTATCGGCAATCTGCGAGGAGCACAATAAATAGGACTTTCGTCTTTGAGTATTATTTGCATTTGAATATTTGTGGTTTTACACTGTTTTGGCTCGTAATTTTGTACCAAACTTAATACTTTTTGTTTAGCATGTGTGCCAGCTGTTTCGTCAATGTTCACATAATCACCCATAGAATCAATGTTTATGTTTAAAATCGATAATCGTTCACCTTCACTGTCCACGTTATTTAGCTTTGCTATTTTAATACCAGATGAATTGAATGTCAACTCAGCTTGTGCACACAAGTCAACGCCGATTATTACGTCCACATCCAAGTAATCACTCGGCACAACATGAAAAACTAAATCAAAAACTTCATTATCAACGTACATTCTTTGTAGCAATTCACCCACTGGCTTGAAACTATATTTCTTACCAAAGCCAACTAATTGTATGTTAGAATCCGACAGATCTGGTTTATTTAACGCTTTATACACATCACATGACATAATGTTCACTTTACTGCCAGTATCAAACAATGCTAAACAGCTCAAATTGTCAATTTTAACTTTCTTTTGCATGATGTCTTTCTTTGCACACAACATATTCACACTTTTCGCCGCGTTACGCATTTTCCTTGCAGAACAGTCTTTTGCTATGTGTCCAAATTGTTGACACTCAAAACACTTTATACCTTTGTCTTTTTTCTCACATTCAATAGATTTGTGTCCCTTTTCTCCACAATTATAGCACTTTAGTTCTCGTTTAGCATGTCCGTCTGAATGGTTTATTTTCTTCTCACTTCCTTTCTTTTCGCTTTCCTTACATTGTTTATTTCTGTCACCCATTACTTCGTACACTTTTAACTTGCGTTTAAACTCCTCCAAATTAGTTGCGCCATATAAAATAGTCTTGTTTATAGTCAAATCCTTCACACCGTCGATTACATATTGTATAAGCGCACACTCTTCCACATTTGCCCCTTTCGCTTGCAACAAACAATCTTGCAAGACCCTTTAAACATTTTTT
>NW_023473552.1:0-2304 GCF_013731165.1 Rhagoletis pomonella
AAAAAAGGCACTAGGCACTAAGTAATTTTTTTTGGCGTTTTAATTTTCAAAAAGCACTAAATCTAGTGCTTAAAGCACCAAGTTGGCAACTATGGCGAAAATGTTCACTGGTGACATCGTCGCTCTTGCTGTGAATCCTAAGCGACATATAGCTGACAATGACACCGGTGACAATTTCATGCAGGTGTACTCCTATGAAAGACTTATAACAGACAATGTCTTGCAGCGGTCAATTATAAAAAGTTCATTGCAGGCAAAGGCAAATGATCACTGCATGGCAAAGTCATGCAGAGGCCATCAAAGCCTAAATAGCCATTTACATGAAAAAGTCATCAACGACTTCCGTGTAAACGAAGCCCAAAGTCATTGAAGACTTGATATGGCCGTACGGGACACTTAAGTGACTAATTCATGACATTCGCTACGGGGCAATTTTAAAAAATTCAAATTCGCTCAATGCTTTCAATAATCAAAAAAAGCCTACTGAGATTTGAAAATATTATAGTCAGCGTTATTAACACATACATGCGCAAATATGAATCAAAATCTTAGCACGCCTATGGAATGTGCCACGCCCTGTTTTATAAAGTCATTTATATATGCCATACTATAAGCGCCTACCATAGACATGCCTGCATACCAAATTTCAAATTTTTGAGACTTATGGTTCCGAAGTTATAGCTGATAAAAAATTCCACGCCTATGGGATGTGCCACGCCTTCTTTTACAAACTCTTTTATATATACCCTCCTATAAGCACCTACCATTGATATGTCTGCATACCAAATTTCAAGTTCGTGTGACTTAAGGTTCCGAAGTTATAGCTGATAAAATATTCCACGCCTATGGGATGTGCCACGCCCCCTTTTACAAACTCGTTTATTTATTCCCTCTTATAAGCACCTACCATTAAAATGTCTGCATACCAAATTTCAAGTTCGTATGACTTGAGGTTCCGAAGTTATAGCTGATAAAAAATTCCACGCCTATGGGATGTGTCACGCCCCTTTCTACAAACTCATTCATATATACCTTCTTATAAGCACCAACCATTTATATGTCTGTATACCAAATTTCAAGGTCATGTGACTTATGGTTCCGAAGTTATGGCTGATTAAAATTTTCACGCCTATGGAAGGTGCCACGCCCCCTTGTAAGATCCCACTTTTTTCACCCTATTATAGGCCCAGGAGTCATGGCAATACTCTGTCAAAATTTTGTTCGATTCTGTCCGTCCGTTTAGGCTGCAACGTGGCACATACATACATACATACTTCCACAAATATATAGTAGATTTCCGAACCCTGTCCAAAATAAAATAAAATTACTTTTAATATTTTTATTGAGCCTTGTACCACGATTGTTTATTAGGAAAAATTGAAAAAGCAACAAAGTCTAAGCGGTAGAAGTTATAGCACTATTTCGGAGATCACCACATCTCCTCATCAGACTTCTTTTTCTAGACTTCAGCTTCTAGGCTTCCCTGCTGAAGTCTAGAAAAAGAAGTCTGATGAGGAGATGTGGTGATCTCCGAAATAGTGCTATAACTTCTACCGCTTAGACTTTGTTGCTTTTTCAATTTTTCCTAATAAACAATCGTGGTACAAAGCTCAATAAAAATATTAAAAATAAAATGTTAACAAGCCACAATAACATTGACAAATAAAATTACGTTTAGACACCAGACTACAAGTGTGGGTGAACTTTGTTTTTAATCGAGGCATCCATTTGGACACGACTCCCCGAAATCATTGGGCTGCCTCAGCCAACAACGGCAGGAAATCGGCAAATATTGGGCGATGCTTTAACTGCGAGCAAGGACGATTCATTCCGGAGATCACCACAACGGCGGCACAGCAGCATGTACAACAGCGCCCAACAGCAACAACAACGCGCGACAGTAACAACAACCGCCACAGCAGCGGGTTCAACAACGCGCGACTACAGCAACGCCGCCGCCATAGAAGCGGGTGCAACACGCGCTACAGGAACAACAGCAACAACACGCGACAGTTACAATGACGCGCTACAGCAACAACAGCAACAACAACGCGCGAACGTAATAACAACCGCCACAGCAGCGGGTTCAACAATGCGCGACTACAGCAACAACGAGCGACAGTTACAACAACCCGCGAGAGCAACAACAAGGCGCGAATCCAACAACGCGCGACAACGACAACAGGCGCGAAAGGAACAACACGCCACAATGACAGCCACGACAACGGTGCGCGAAAGCAACAACAACGCGCGATTACAGCAACAAAGCACGACATCAACGACGCGCGACAGCAACACCCCGCC
>NW_023473552.1:2314-3738 GCF_013731165.1 Rhagoletis pomonella
AGTCGCAGCTATTTTAAACTTGCACTTCATTTAAATTGATCGGACTACAAACGGCATTCTCAAAACATGTATTTCTATGAAATCTAGTTAAAAGCCCGAAATTTTTAAGAAAGTTTGTTGATCTTTTTAATGTTGCGCAAAAATTGCACCTTGGTGTTTTATTAAAGTATAAACTGCATTTTTATAAACAAATAATTAAAATTAAATAATTTTAAGATAAATGGCCAATCTTGTCAATATGTGAGTGTCGTAAAGTTTTGATAAGCACTTGAAATACTAAAAATAAAATGTCAAACTTTAGTACTGAATTCAAAGAAGATGTCTCCTTTATCCATGCATAATAACTTAAAAAAATTTGTTTGTTAAGAAGTGTACTTTAAAATATGTGCATACACATTATGTTCAAAGTGTAAAATGTACCTACATAAACTTTCCCATGAATACCATCAAATCATTGATCTTGAAGGGAATCTATGTATATGGACTAATACTACGTTCAAATTGACGAGCTAAACATGTTAAATGGGCTTGAACCAGTTAAATGAACAAAACATGTTCATAAACAAATTAAATCGCATGCAATTGTTGTTGGAAAATTGAACCAGTTAAATCATTTAACTCGTTTAAAAACCAGTTCAGCGCAGAGTTGTATCAGAAAGCTTTCTGCTCCGACCAATCAGAAAGACCCAAAAGCTTTCATTAAACACGCCAACGTTCAAAAAATTTATATTCTGAAAAATATTAAAAATTGAAAATTATCAAAAAATATCAAAACTGTATGCATGTCTGCCCGCCAAAAAAGAGGCCAAGGCGGTAATTATGTAGTTAATTTCCATGAGGTCTCATCGTACGCAGAGATAAATAGTGCATACAAACTAAACATTTTGAAGTCTCTAAGTTATCCGTATGCGTTAATATCATGAAGCAGACAATCGCACAAAACAAATTGAAACACAAAAACTTGATTTTGAATACTTGTTTCAAGTTTTTATTGGTAATCAAACAACCGTCAAGGTTAACTCCAACTGTTCAATGTGGACGATTGTGTTTTCCAAAAAGCTCTTTTTAACCGACTTCCAAAAAAGGAGGAGGTTATCAGTTCGTCGGAATATTAATTTTTTTTTTTTATTTTTTTTATTTTTTTTTTATGTATGTTACCGCATAACTTTGGACCACGTCAACCGATTTCGATAATTCTCTCAGAGGTGGTCCCATACTAATCTGGTTAAGATCCGATCAGCGGATCATGAGATATATATATATATATATATTTTTATATGAGAGTTGAAGTCGGTTTTTTTGCTAAAAATTACTTGTCTTATATTACGTTCAAATTGGCCCATTTAACTTGTTAAATTAACAAGTAATTTTTAGCAAAAAAAAACCGACTTCAACTCTCATATAAAAATATATATATATATATA
>NW_023473553.1:0-3737 GCF_013731165.1 Rhagoletis pomonella
CTGCAGACAAGATTTCTGAAGGGATCCTGGGACTTGAGCTTCTGCTTCTTTTAAAAATTTGTCCGGAGAAGGATACGAAGTTGTCTCGTACTTTTCTCCTCGGATATCCTCGACGATAATAGCAGCAGCTTCGCGTAAAACTCTCAATCTTTCTTCTTTCGGATCGCGAGCTCTACATTCGTAGCATGCATTTGATAACAGCTTACGTCCGGTGACATTCTTAAAGCAAGCAATGGGCGAAGTACTTTCAAAAATGACTACACTGTCATGATATTTCGATACCAAGCGTTGTTTGACAGTAGAAATTGTGGGCTTGTAATCACCTTTAATTTGTTTGATTAAATGTGTCACTGAAAATTGACACTCCTCATAATTATCATCAATATAATCATATATATCGTTCATTGCTTCATTAACTTTGTCACATTCCACTCGTCCTGATTTTATTCCTGATTGTATTCTATATAATGATATACAACAAGCAGCGTGATATCGTGCACCAACTACGGGTAAATCGGGGACATCATTAATACGCTCAATAACTTCTCGAGCGAAATCATCCTCTCTATAGAATAAATGTTTGAAAACATTATCTCGAACAACGTTTGATTTAACGAGTGATATCCTTTTTCGAGACTTGGGAATAAATTTTGTTTGCTTCGCAATAACTTCTTTATCAGCTGGTTTTGCGCAAATAAAACATAAATTGTGAAAATCAAAAATCGGCGTTACGAGCTGTTGCGATGATGATGATGTTGAAGGTAATAATGATGATGTTGAAGGTAATGATGACGATGCCTCGCTGACGTGGCGGCGACGCTGGGCTGCATCCACATTTTGCTCTCTCGTATAGCTACGCCAGCAATTTCTATGGATTGTCACTGAATCCAAATCTCTGAGCTTTTTCCCTGGCTATCACCTCTTTCGATACTCACGGACAACAGTTTTGTAACGCCCTTCTCCTTAGCAATTGAAATTTTACCACTATCTAAAGATTTTTCACATATAAAGCACTTCTCCATTCCAAACACTTTCGCCTCGAGCCAGGCAGAGCTGGAGTTTATTTTGAACACAAATTGTTAAAAAATCCCGTGACCAAAATGGTTACCAAATAGTTTATTTTAATTATTTATATAAGACACCCGAAGGACATACACTAAATAAGAACGCATTTATATAGAGACACTACGAATATAAATTTAAGTATCAAAACGCCTATACGATTTAAGTTACTCGCACATATGTTCATTGATGGGTCAAACACTACATAATTCGAAATCAGCGCTTACTATGATACAAAAAACAATTATGAGAATTATTTTAAGAAGGTTTAAATGTTCAATTCTTCATTAACTAATGATTTTGTTTCGAAATTAAATCAGGGTGGTGGGTTAGTTCTACAACCGGATATACAAAAAATTTGGATAGAACTCTATCCAAATTAGTCCCTATTTAGTTTAAATTTTGAAGTTAAATGTTTTGATATACGGTATGCGAAAAGATGAAAATGAACATCAAAACCCAAAACTCAACCGTAGTGCCAACTATCGGACCCAGTTGTGAATATAAACCATCCAGAAATCCACTCAAAAACATGGGTCCAGCCGCTTAGGAAGAGCTCAGTGATATAAACACACCCACAGAAGATTACCGGCGTTTTCAAACTGATCCGCCATTTTAATTTTTCAAATCTGATTCAGATTCGTAATCAGAGACCTTAAGAACACTAGATTGTAAAGTTTTAAGCGAATCTAAAGGATTAAAATTTTTTTTTCGCCATATTGGGTCCGCAATTTTGAATTTTTCCAACCTGACCTCAGATTCGTAATTAGCGGCCCCAAGCACCCCAGACGAAAACTTTACAAACGAATCGGATCGACTTTAATTTTTTGGCCGCCATATTGGGATCGCCATTATGAATTTTTAAAATCATGCTCTAGGTTCGCAATCAGCAACCCCAAAAACATAAGAACCTACTGTTACTTTTTCTTTTTTAGTGTTGGGTTCTCCGGTGGTACAAAAGATGTAAAGCAAAATCTAATTTACGGTTAGTTTAGTCGCCATATTTGAGACGCCATGTTGAATTTTTGAAAAGCCACACTGGTTTTAATGTAGGGCGTCTATGTGATCCTTTTAAGACATTAATCGTTGTAATCCGTCCTATAAAATTTTGGCCATCGTACTGTACCGGTTGACGTGATATGGAAATGAATTTTGGGAGTGTCTATTCGCACTTTGCCAGTGTCACCAGTGTACCAGTGTCGGGAGTCTTCGGCTCTGCCAGTGTCACCAGTGTACCAGTGTCGCCAGTGTAACCAGTGTAACCAGTTTCACCAGTGTCACCAGTTTCACCAGTGTCGCCAGTGTCACCAGTGTCACCAGTGTCGCCAGTGTACCAGTGCCACCAGTTTCACCAGCGTCACCACTTTCACCAGTGTCGCCAGTGCACCAGTGTCGCCTGTGTCACCAGTGCCACCAGTGTCACCAGTTTCACCAGTGTCGCCAGTGTACCAGTGTCGCAAGTGTCGCCAGCGTCACCAGTATCGACGGTGCCGCCAGTGTCACCAGTGTCACCATTGTCACTAGTTTACCAGTGCCACCAGTGTCGCCAGTTTCATCAGTGTCACCAAAGTACCAGTTTCACCAGTGTCGACAGTTCCACCAGTGTCGCCAGTGTCTCCAGTTTCCCCAATGTCACCAGTGTACTAGTGTCACCAGTGTCGCCAGTTTCATCAGTGTCACCAGTTTCACCAGTGTCGCCAGTGTACCAGTGTCGCCAGTGTGACCAGTGTCGACAGTGCCGCCAGTGTCACCAGTTGCACCAGTGTGGCCATATGGTTTTACATAGAAAAGCGCCGCAGACGAAATCGGCCGATTTTTTAATCCTTTTTACTATATATTGAATTTTTTTACAGAAAAAGCGCCGCAGGCGAAAATTTGGAATAAAAAAGCGCGCGATTTTTTATTCCACATTTTCACTTTATATTATATTATTGCTTTTTAGATGCGAATTAAAACAAAATTTTAATATATAGTACCAAATTTGGAATACAAAATCGCGCGATTGTTTATTCCAAATTTTTGCCTGCGGCGTTTTTTTTCTTTGAAATTTTCACTCTATATTAGAATATTATATTATACCCGTATTAAAAAAAAAAACAATAATTTAATATAGAGTGAAAATTTGGAATAAAAAATCGCGCGATTTTTTCTTTGAAATTTTCACTCTATAGTAGAATATTGTATTATACCCGTATTAAAAAAAAAAAAACAATAATTTAATATAGACTATATATTAAAATATTGTTTTATATTCGTATCAAAAAAACAATAATTTTATATATAGTAAAAATAACGGTAAATTTCAGAAACTTTGATATTTCGAAATTTAAGGACGCTAATTTTACCCAAACAATCCCTTGAAAATAAATAACATTATTATTGAATTTTGGAAAATGGGCATGATGCCGACCACATATATCTATATAAGTTTATCTCATTATATCTAACTGAACGTTCTATCGAAGATGTTTGAAATAGGGGTAACCCCACCCCTGCTTACCATGTAGCATTGGTTTTCGGAAAGGTAAAAAACTATATTGAATACTTGCGCCGGGTATTTAATGTTCGGCTCCGCCCGAACTTAGACTTTTTTACTTCTTAAGAAATAATTTAGGTGAGTAAATTAGTTGATTTAGTTAAATAAAAAATGTAAAGGTTAGTAATTTTTAATAATG
>NW_023473554.1:0-3737 GCF_013731165.1 Rhagoletis pomonella
TTTTTAATTCGTATAAGCTAATTGGTTCTCTTGGGCAGGTGCGAAAAACTATGCGCTGATATTTCGTTTGATTCTCATTTACAAATATTTGCCGATACATTTTCTCTATATCGCTGTTGAAGACGTATTGGAACAGTCTCCAACGGAGTATGAGGATCGTTAAATCGGCCTGAAGTACAGGACCTGGAAGGAGGACATCATTCAAACTCATGCCATTAGCGGTTGGGCATGATGCGTTGAATACAACCCTGACCTTTGTAGTGGTACTTTCTTCCTTTAAAACGGCGTGGTGCGGTAAAAAATAGCAGTCCGTTGAATCTGGTGAAATGTTTTTGTTAATTTTTGACATATGTGCTAGTGTCTCGTATTCAGATACAACCCGGTTGTACTCTGTTTGAAGGACAGGCTTTTTCGCTAGTCGCGTCTCGTTCCGGTAGAACTGAGAGCATGCACTTTTCAGCGAAGGTCCTAAGCACACATTTTTCGGAAAATCCCGTTTAAAAGGTAGAGACACAATGTATTTTCCATCGGTATTTCGTGTTGTAGTTGCTTTGAAGAGCTCTTCGCAGTATTTATCATCTTCGTTGATGCCTTTTTTCTTTGGGACATCCTCCAGCTCCCAAAATGCAGCTAGCTGCTTGTCCAACGTGACTTCGTTAAAATACGATACGATATTGTTAGTTGGACTGACTGAGTCCGCGCGACCAGTCAGTATCCAACCGAACACGGTCTCTTGCGCGAGAAGCGTATTTAATACGTTCTTCCTCATTCCGCTTAAAATTATTTGCGGGTAAATATCTCCTCCCAAGACCAGGTCAACTGGCTCATTGACGAAGAATCTTTTGTCCGCCAAGACCAAGTCTGGGAACGATTGCTGCGTCATTGCGCTTATCTGACAAGTCGGAAGATCCCCGGTTAATTGTGGTAAAACCAGCACAATTGCTTCTATATTAATTAACGGGTCTGTGGGTGACCGAAGTTGAATAGCACACGCTTCTTTTACCTGCGCAGATACAGAGTTATTGATGCCCGAAACTTGGGCATGCAAACGTTTTGATGGCAGGTTGATTCTCCGTTTGAGTCTCTCAGTAATGAACGAGCACTCAGAACCAGAATCTATAAGCGCTCTAGCCGAAAAATGTATACCATTATAGTGTATGTTTACGCGTGCTGTTCCTAACAAAACTCCTTTACTTGTATTTGCGTAACAAGAATTTACATTTGTAACAGATTTGATGTTTCCTTTTTCAGATTCGCGTCTTGATTGAGCCTGGTTTGGAGTAGATTCCACGCTACCCGATGGATCAGTTGTCGCTTTTGGCTGAATTGGCATATGGAGCAACTTGTGATGTCTCGAATGACAAGTGCTGCAGTTAAATGAGCTGGTACATCTTGAGACTGTGTGCCCAGCAGATAAACAATTCAAGCAACTGCGAATGCTCTTCACGTAATCTACTCGCTCCGTCGGCTTTAGACGCAAAAATCTGTCGCACTTTGATAGCTTGTGTGCATTGCTGTTGCACATTTTACATGTTGCCTTTGCTACACTGGCTTGAAAGGCGCCAAGCTTTTTTGCAGGCGTCTCTGCAGAATTCCGAGAGCTTGGTGGTTTAGGTTTCGAAACTATATCTCCCCTAAGACCTGTCACGGTTTCCAGTGTTTGAAACCGATTGGATAGGAATTTATCCATATCTACCCATTTGGAAATCTCAGTTTTATTTTCTATGGTTTGCTCCCATAGTGCCAGTGTCGTTTCTGGCAGTTTTGTCGAACACAAATATGTGAATATTGCATCCCAATTTGAAACATCAATCTGATGACACTGAAGCGACGAGATGCAATTATTTATGTCGCGTTGCAGTTTCTTGATGGAGCTACCGCATTCACTCTCAACTGCGTTTAAATTAAATAATACCTTTAATTGGGCATTGACCAGGATACGTTTATTCTCGTACCTGTCACAAAGATTTTTCCAGGCCGCACCAAAGCCATCGTTGGTTAATGGGGATCTCTGCACTATTTCTTTGGCCTCCCCCTGAGTTTTTTGCCGGAGGTGATACAGCTTCTCAACTGGGGTAAGGCGCTTATTTAGAATGTATATAGCCGTAAACATATCCCTAAACGATGGCCACGAAAGATAATCTCCTTTAAAAATGTCTGTGTCGCAAGGAGGGAGATGAATATTAAGCTCGCGACCTGACTTGTATTCGCTTTCCTTTTCAGTCTTTGCGAGTTGCTCTGAAAGATCAGCCATTGCTGCTTGGCACCGCAAAAAACTGAAGTAGGTGCTTTTATACTTCTTTTTAATTGCTGCCAGGTCTTTGGTTTCGAGCTCTTTTGATGCGCAAAGTTCATCATAAGACCCTTTTACCTTTTCCCACAGAGCCTTTAATTCATCCTTTTGGAAAGTTAAGGAGTGCTTTGTATGCTCTGATGGCTGCATAGAGTTGTAGTCAGATTCGAATTCTGTTACTGAATCTGCCTGACGAATAAAGGTGTCCATTTTTGACCAAAGGCAACTGAGGTGGACGCAAGACAAAAGATTTATTTGTGTGAATCGCCGCTTCTTAGAAAAAGATTGCCACTAAAAACGCTTAGCCCGAAATAAGTCTAATTCTTATAAGAACAACAAAAGATAACTTGTGTATTTAAATAACGATTTATTTATTTTCCAGCCAAATAAGCCTGTCGAATACGTAATTACGTATGTGTATGTGCGTATATGCAAAAAATGTGCAAGTCACTCGCCACCCAACTTATCAAATATGTGATATACGTGTGTAAATAATTGATATTCAAAATATGCAGTTTATTTTAAAAATTTCTTATGAAGAAATTGTGTTTGTTTAAGCGCGGCTGTGATTTTATGCAACCAACAAATAAATGGGGGAAACAACCCAGTGAAGTGATCAGCAAAATGTACAAGCGCGCCACTAATAATAGACAAGTGCAATGTGAAAAGAAACCAAAGGAGTTTCGCAAAATCTACTTGAAGTTACGCGATTAATAAAATGCAAATAAAAGTGAAAGCCAGTAAAATGAGAAAAAACTAAATTCTGTGCTTTGCAAGAAAGGAATAAATTTTATCAATCTTGTGCTTCGGTAAATGCGACTGGTAATTTTACGCAAACAACACCGTATCACGAATCAAAATGGACGTTCGCGCAATTCGTTAATGTTAGCCGGTACCCCACTAAAAACGTGAAAAGTGTTCTAATTTTTATTTAAACAAAATAATAAGCACTGAGTGTTTTCTCCCCTTTTTTGGTTTACACAATAATCACGCGCGTCTTTTTTTTTCCAAAATATGTATATCACCACAGTTTTTTATTTTTTTTGACGATTTGTACACACACAAGTGCAATGAAATTAAACCACGTACCTTAATGTGTTGTTGTATGCTGTGTAGTGCGATATGCTGCTTTATTAAAAAAATGTGTTGCTGTCACTAGTGGTGCTGTGATGCAGGCGTGATGCTGTGATGCAAACCAAAACGTTGCTTGTGTAGCAAAAAACCAAAGAAAAAAACGCTTGCTGTGGCTCTTGTGGCACGTTGGTTGTGGCAGTTGCTGTGATGCTATGTGGACGAACGTGATGCTGGTGACGATTGGTTGAGGCCGTTGAAAAAAAACTCAGATGAGATGCTGTGTGGACTGTATAGTGTGGTTACTTTTTTGGCTCGAAGACCAATATTTACGCAGGTGGCGTCGCACGAAGATGGAGCGCACCAGCGTAAA
>NW_023473555.1:0-3737 GCF_013731165.1 Rhagoletis pomonella
TTGCAGGATTTTACCCGATGCTTTTTTAAATGATTTCAGTATTTTTTTAAATTTTCGTCTTGCTTTTTTATCCAAATAGACAAGTAAACCATCTACGAATATCAAAATGCATGTGCGGAGTTTAAATAATCGGAAGTAATAATCAATTTGAGCGCATTTCCTCTTACTATGAATATGCCTAAATGTATGCAACCATTTGGCAAGCAAACACAGGGTGCTTCTAATGAAAATAAAAATTGTATGCTGAAATACACATGCTAAGCCCTTCGAAATTTTGTGCTGGGATATGCGTTACAGCTTCGCAAATTTTACCCCTACCGAAACCAAAGATGTATGAACATCTAAAAATAAACAAATAAAAAAAAATAAAAATAAGAAAAAAGATTCGCTCACTGAGATTCGAACTCGGATCTCTGGATTTGGCGTGCCAAAGCTTTACTCTGTCGACCATTGCCACTGTTGCAGCGCCGCAAGCAAAATGACATACTTATGCTTTTCACGGGGGGATGAATAGGCAGTCTATCCCGTCAACTGGTATGATGCTAATAACGGGTGATTTTTTAAGAGCTTGATAACTTTTTTTTTAAAAAAAACGCATAAAATTTGCAAAATCTCATCGGTTCTTTATTTGAAACGTTAGATTGGTCCATGACATTTACTTTTTGAAGATAATTTCATTTAAATGTTGACCGCGGCTGCGTCTTAGGTGGTCCATTCGGAAAGTCCAATTTTGGGCAACTTTTTCGAGCATTTCGGCCGGAATAGCCCGAATTTCTTCGGAAATGTTGTCTTCCAAAGCTGGAATAGTTGCTGGCTTATTTCTGTAGACTTTAGACTTGACGTAGCCCCACAAAAAATAGTCTAAAGGCGTCAAATCGCATGATCTTGGTGGCCAACTTACCGGTCCATTTCTTGAGATGAATTGTTCTCCGAAGTTTTCCCTCAAAATGGCCATAGAATCGCGAGCTGTGTGGCATGTAGCGCCATCTTGTTGAAACCACATGTCAACCAAGTTCAGTTCTTCCATTTTTGGCAACAAAAAGTTTGTTAGCATCGAACGATAGCGATCGCCATTCACCGTAACGTTGCGTCCAACAGCATCTTTGAAAAAATACGGTCCAATGATTCCACCAGCGTACAAACCACACCAAACAGTGCATTTTTCGGGATGCATGGGCAGTTCTTGAACGGCTTCTGGTTGCTCTTCACTCCAAATGCGGCAATTTTGCTTATTTACGAAGCCATTCAACCAGAAATGAGCCTCATCGCTGAACAAAATTTGTCGATAAAAAAGCGGATTTTCTGCCAACTTTTCTAGGGCCCATTCACTGAAAATTCGACGTTGTGGCAGATCGTTCGGCTTCAGTTCTTGCACGAGCTGTATTTTATACGGTTTTACACCAAGATCTTTGCGTAAAATCTTCCATGTGGTCGAATAACACAAACCCAATTGCTGCGAACGGCGACGAATCGACATTTCACGGTCTTCAGCAACACTCTCAGAAACAGACGCAATATTCTCTTCTGTACGCACTGTACGCATTCGTGTGGTTGGTTCAATGTCCAATAAAGTAAACTGAGTGCGAAACTTGGTCACAATCGCATTAATTGTTTGCTCACTTGGTCGATTATGTAGACCATAAATCGGACGTAAAGCGCGAAACACATTTCGAACCGAACACTGATTTTGGTAATAAAATTCAATGATTTGCAAGCGTTGCTCGTTAGTAAGTCTATTCATGATGAAATGTCAAAGCATACTGAGCATCTTTCTCTTTGACACCATGTCTGAAATCCCACGTGATCTGTCAAATACTAATGCATGAAAATCCTAACCTCAAAAAAATCACCCGTTAGTATTTCTACTGGTAGCGTGCTGATGCAGGAGCGGACAATTGACATCTCCTATGACACCGCCATGTTAAAAATACCAGTCGCTAACATCGAAAAAGGATACAACGTGAACTAGTTGTGCTGAAACGCAAACTGGTAGCATTCTGGTTCGCAACTGGTAGCTTTCTCTGCAGGGATTCTGGTTCACAACTGGTAGCTTCCCTGCAGGGATTCAGTTGGTGTTAAATGTTCGGTAAGTGAGGTTGTGCTAGCGCTTTTAAGAAAATGCTTGTTGACGGCAATAAAATCAATAAAAGCGCGATCACATCCTCACCGCATGAGTGTTCGACACCAACTGACGGTATGCAGTTTTATGGTCCATTCAATTTTAGTATTATAAAGTGAAAGTGCGGCTAAGAATTCATGTTGATTTTTAATATTTTTTTGCATTTTCTTTGTACAAATTGGATGTACAAAAATTTCAGTATGGAAGAAAAGTGCAACACTTTCAATGAAAAAAATTCTCAAAAATCTACGGGAATTGAATGTACTATCTCGATCATTTAAACATCTCGGACTCGTCCATCACTAAAAATGATTATTTAAATCTAAAGTATATATTAAATGATATTTAATATTTGCTTTGGAGATGAAATTTCGACAAATTTGCTTAAACAAAAATGTTAAGCGCATATGCAGAATGTGGAAGCGAGATTCTTCTGCTGGCGTTTCTATGTTTTTATCATTTATCAGTTTAAGCACATACGATTAAATGTAAAAGACAAAAAATATTTTTAATTGCGGATCCGAAAGAAATATTTATTAGTTGCATTGAGTTACGCAAAAATAGTGCAGAAAATCAATCGATTGTGCCTAACACCGCTGTGCAAAGCTTTGCACGCGCAGTCGCCCGCGACACATACATTTTTGCTGATTTGGGCATCCCTACTACATGGTATACCATGATAAAAGCATAGTAAGGTAAAACCGTTCTCTCAATGCGTCGGCCATGATTTTTGTTTTTTAAGTTTTCAACATTTTAAAATCGTATAAAATTGAGAGTAAAAAAAAAGCGTGAGTACTAGGTACTCATGAAGTTTGATGTGTAAACATATGCGAACGGCAAAGCATAAAAGTACGTTTACATATAAATATAATCTAATCAAAGCTCGTTGTGCTTGTCAAATTGGTTGTGCTTGTTATTCACACAACTCGAGAAAAAGTTAAACTTCCTCTCTGTGCCACCGTGGTCACTTTTTTCTGCAACACATATTATGCCAGTTAAATATATTTAACTGAATATTAAAAATACCTTTACAAACCTATATTCCTTACTAGGGTCAATTTTTGTTTACTTTAACATTTGACATTCCTCCTCTTCTTCTCACGTATAATCGATAAAACTATTTTGGACACCAAAAAGTTATCGGTTTAATCTAAGATATTTTTAATTATAATTTTGCATGGCTAATCTCTTTTTCTAATAAAAGATTAGGGAGTTAAGCTCGAAAATTAGGATAATCTTTTTATATGTAAAACTTTTATTAGGCGATTCAGTTACATACATACAACTGTAGGTTAGAAATTATACATTAATTTCACTTAATTTTATTCATTTTGCTGATTTAATTTTTTTTTCATTTTCATTTTTAATTATTTTAATACATGAAATTATCGGTATGATTGATAAAATATACTTGTATATACTTGTCACTCAAGGGCGTTGAAATATCTTGGAAACACAGCATCAGTTATTGTTTTTGAGCTCATAGTTTGAGCATTTCTATTTGTATATATTACTAAATTTAGTTTTTTTTATCGGGATATAATCTGTGGTTCATGTAAATGCAGTTCATGTTGCAGGATTTTACCCGATGCTTTTTTAAATGATTTCAGTATTTTTT
>NW_023473556.1:0-3737 GCF_013731165.1 Rhagoletis pomonella
ATCCGTATTGTAAAATTTCATTTATTTTATCAATTTAATTGAATACATTTTTCAAACAGGTGGCTGCCCTCTTGAAAAATATTTTCAGAAGTATTCCTTCCTAAACCTCTTCTATTTGATACCCACATTGCAATACTTTATTTATCTTATCAATTATATTACTTTAAAATTTTCAAACATGTGGCAACCTCCACATAAATATTTTCAGCTATAAGCCTTCTAAACCTCTTTCTTTTGACAGCCAAATTGTAGTATTTACTTTATCTTATCAATTTTGTAAAACTGAAATTTTCAACCAGGTGGCTACTCTCTATTCTCTTTTTCTTTTTATATTTTAAGTTAGACCTTTAGCAATACATCGGTGAAAACTGCATTTAATATCATGCATTAGACAGACAAGAATTCTAAAAAGCGTTGATTTGGCTTCTCTATTGCTCTAATAATGACTCACCATATAAATTTTTCTTTAATATCTAATAATGTACAGACATCGACCTGTTACAATTTTATTAAATGCATAGATAATAAATAGACTGCGGATTTTTATGCAGAAAACAAATCCGAAAAATATGCGCCCCATAACTACAAACAAAATGTGTACGTGTATGTATATATATAAGTGGTACATATTTTTAGGCTTCGTTTTTTGCATAAATTTCCGCAGTCTAATAATAAACATGAAATAAACAAAATAAAATTAACTATAATTCATCAAAACGTTTCTGGCTTAATTAATTGGATTTATCTTTTTAGACAAAGTTGCTAGGAACTAAGAAATAAAGGTCGGTCTTATTAGCTCATTATGTGCTACCACCTTTTAAAAATTTGAAATCATAAAAATTTTGCGTATTAACATATTAAATGCGGTAATATTTTTTTATTAAGATTGCCACCAACTTTAAAATTTTAAATATTTATCCCTTTTTTTTAGCTTGAGGCCGTTTTTTAATACAAATATTTTTTTTTATAAACCACAAAAATTATTTACAAAAGGCAAAAGTTATATGTACGTAGCTGCTATTTCGGATCTCACCACATTTCTTCATCAGACATTTTCATTGATTTTCGCTGGGACTTGACTTGAACCAGCAACTACGGCATACAACGCAAGTATTATGAACCAACTTCAAATTATTTTATTTTTTTTGAAAATTTCTGTAGCCCGTTTCTGTAACTTTTCTCTACCGATTATTTCTCTACTGGTAGAGAAAATACGTCACTCTCACCTACTAATTAGCAGTAGAGAACAGGGCGGCGAATTCATATCTCAATTCGCCTTGGTAGAGAATTGTTTCAGAAACGAGCTACTGGTCTGAAAAATATTATTGATTAGTGTTGCCACTAAATAAAAATTAACAAAATAATAAGTGAGTTGAAAAACAAAAATATGTAAATCATGAAATGCGTTTATCAAATGCGAGAAGCTTTGGAATGATTCATCGAAAAATTGTTAGAGCGTGACCGAGTTCGGACTTGCAAATTCGTAAATCGTAGTGAATTAAAAAAACGCAGAAAACGAATTATTTCGCAGTAGATTTTTGGTTTAGTTCTTTTTTCATTTTATGAGCATGCAGTGCGTACATTAGGGTGGTCAAAAAAAAAACTAACCTAAAATTACCTATTTACTAAGAAGAAAATTCTCCCATTGGGAAAATTTGTTATTCCAATTTTATAATTGTCTCTAAGGCAACTAAATTTACGCTAATTTTTTATAGAATTTATTGCCCTACTTATAAAAATACTAAATAAAGTAAAATATGTATGTATGTAACGTTCATTCATCTAACACGTTTAGTTGCACGCGCCAACTTAAAAGCCTTATTATTTAAAAGTGATTAAATATAAGCTTTTAAGATTTTTACACAGTACATATTCCTTATGCGCAATTTTAGAATGAATTTCGAATGTGCAAATAAAAATTAAAAAAATGGAATTTTAGTTTCTCAGATCATAGTCATTTTTTACTCAATGTATTTTTTTTTTCATTTGGGGGCGCACTTGTTTTATTGCACTAGATTCCTTCGCTTTGGCAAGAAAAAAATTTTCATCGTTTAATTTTAATATTTTGAAGTATCTTGAAGTACTAGAATTAAAGAAAGAAGAAAAATTCCAAAAATTACAAAATAGCTGCGACAGATATTCTGCATGCTGCCCCTTTTTTAATTTGGTGGCACACTCTTGAAACTTCACAGGTATGTTGCATATGCACGTTTTAAGTCTAAAAATGTTCAAATACTTCATTAATTTTTGTTTTACTTTTTTCTGGAACTCCATTGATGGAAATAAATGCAAGAAGAATGCTTTAACCTTTTTTTCTCTGGTGAGAGAAGGAAGCGAGACTAAAACAAGTAAGAGCAGCGCTGTCTTCGGCTATGCCGAAGGCTTCATACCTTTCATGAACATCTGCAAATTTTACTTTGACAGATTACTGCTTTTGAATACATCTGCATACATCGATAGAGGAGTTACATACTTATATAAAAAATCGCATCTAAACAATCAGAGGTATGGAAGATATACTTTATATGGCACCAATCTAAGTGATTTTCACTGCTATGTGATCGGTATGTAAACCGGTAACACAATTTATTGGGTTTAGTTTCCTACATAAAGGAGATATATGGCAAAAACTGGTATCTGAACAATCAGTGCTATAGGAGATAAAGCTTATACAGCATAGATTTTGATGATTTTCTCAGTAGACTTTGTATTATTATTTATAAAATATCTTACGAAATTTATCGGTTTTAGCTGTTCAAATAAAGGAGTTTTACAGTAAAATCCCATATCTGAACAATCAGATGTATGGAAGATATATGTTGTAGTCATCCGATCCTTGTTATTTTCACTGTAAGTATTCTGTAAATAATGAGTGAAAGTGGTGCGAAATTTCATGTTCCTAGCTGCATAAATGGAGGAGTTATGATAAAAGACCTCATATCTGAACAATCAGTTGTATGGGGTCTGCAGGTTATAGTGACCCGACCTTTGTTATTTTCACTGTAAGTCTTCTGTTGATAATGACTGAAAACAGCGCGAAATTTCATGGTCCTAGCTACATAAATGGATGAATTATAACGAAAAATCTCATATCTGAACAATCAGTTGTATGGGAGCTATAGGTTATAGTTACCCGATCTTTTTAATTTTCACTGTAAGTTTTCTGTTGATAACTATTGAAAACAGTGCGGAATTTCATGTTCCTAGCGATATAAATGGAGGAGTTATAACGAAAAATTTTATATCTGAACAATCAGTTGTATGGGGTCTATAGGTTATAGTGACCCGATCTTTGTAATTTTCACTGTAAGTATTCTGTTGATAATGGGTGCAAGTACTGCAAAATTTCATGTTCGTAGCTGCATAAATGGAGAAGTTACAACGAAAAATCTCACATCTGAACAATCAGTTGTATGGGAGCTATAGGTTATAGTGACCCGATCTTTATAATTTTCACTATAAGCATTCTGTTGATAATGGGTGCAAGTGCTGCGAAATTTCATGTTCGTAGCTGCGTAAATGGAGAAGTTATAACGAAAAATCTCATATCTGAACAATCAGTTGTATGGGAGCTATATGTTATAGTGGTCCGATTCTTCCGGTTCCGACAAATGATTAATACATTATAAAAATACACCCACCTACCAAATTTGATCCGGATATCTCGAAAACTGAGAGACTAGATTGCATACAAACAGACAGACAGACGGACAGACGGACAGACGGACAGACGGACA
>NW_023473557.1:0-924 GCF_013731165.1 Rhagoletis pomonella
CTCGTTGCTCATCTATAAACTTGATCTTCTTGGTCTTCCACCTAATTTTCTACGTTGGATATCTTCATACCTCTATGATAGATCACAAAGGGTATTGTTTAAAAATACTATCTCTGACGTCATTGATGTTACTTCAGGAGTCCCTCAGGGTAGCCACCTAGGCCCGATTCTGTTCTTGCTTTTTATAAACGATATTTCTACAGATATAAAATTCTCCAAAATTTTAATGTATGCAGATGATGTAAAAGAAAGGTATTTGCTACAATCAGACTTAAACAGCATGGCTTACTGGTGTAAAGTAAATCTTATGCCTCTAAATCTTAAGAAATGTAAAGTAATGTGCTTCTCGCGAAGAGCTGTTCTGCCAGTTTCTTATATAATAGGTAACCATAACCTGGAACAGGTATACAATTTTGTGGACCTTGGTATCACAATGGATCCTAAGCTTAATTTTAATCTTTACATTAATGTGACAGTCAACAAGGCTAAAGGTGTACTTGCATTTGTGAAACGATGGTGAAAAGAATTTAGTGACCCTTATATCACTAAAACCCTGTTTACAACATTAGTTAGGCCGATTCTGGAATACGGCTCGGTGGTTTGGAATCCAAGGTATCAAATTTACTCAGGCAAGATAGAATCAATTGCTTTAAGAAATTTCCGATGGGATTCTCAATATAGTCTTCCACCTTATACGAGTCGCTTAAAACTTATTAACCTTCCTACACTTGCCAGTCGCAGGGAAATGCTTGGTATAATTTTTATGGTTAAATTACTGACAGGCTCAATTTCAAGTCCGTCTCTTCTGGCTGATGTAAGCTTTAATGTTCCCTCACGCGTATCAAGACACTTTTGTCCCATATTTCTGAAAGCTTGTAAAACCAATTTTGAATTGCACGACCCACTCCGTTGCTTATGCCAGGA
>NW_023473557.1:1024-3737 GCF_013731165.1 Rhagoletis pomonella
CATTAAGAAAGCGATACTCTCCTCTCTCAATAAGTGAATTATTGACATAAATACATAAAATCAGCTGATGAATTTAGTTCTGTAGCTGAACAGTTTTAGATCTCGACACTTAACAAACTCCTGCCTATCGTGACTCGGCGCAAAAATTTAAAATATTGGTTCCGTACGTCATGCGCCCCTCGTGCGGATGGGCGGGAATGGAGGGTAAAAACCGTTGGGATATTATTAAAAAAGCGATGCATTACAACATTGCGATGTGCTTGGCTCAGTAAAAGCTTGTTTGAATTGTGCTTGACCAGTGGTACTATCGAACCCATAACTTAATATTAGCTCAGACTTCACAAAATTTCTTTTTTTCTTTTTTCTCTTACCATGGTTTCGCTTACCTCTACGTCATTAGGTCGACATTTTAATTTGGCGGCTGCAATTTCGTTATAATGTGGATAAATGTCGCAGTTTCTTAGTTTAGTTTCGCGACGTATTGCATTGTACTGATAATGCCTCCTCTGCCGAAAAAGGAAATTTGTTTATTACTGCTATCAGCACATACCTTTCTTATTTTTGAGGGTCTGGTTGGGCTTGCTAAGCTTTCTTTTAAAACTACAGCCATGTCCAACTTTCCTTTTTTTCGAGGCGAAGTTACTGCTGCACGTGCTAGTAACTCCGTTTCATAATTTGTTGATTTTGATAGTTCTGCTGTTCTTTTCTTTTTCCAAACTCACTTTTGTTGCAAAATTGATCTCTTGGGCGACCAACCATAGAACTGGTCGGGACAGCTGGCTTTTTCAATTCGAAAAGAACCTCATCTGCAACAAATGCGATATTTTCTGATCTAAATCTTTTAGCATCCTTTCCAAATTGTTTTCCATATTTTTTGTATTTGTTTGATAAATAATTGCAAAAAAGCCGCGTTTTTTCTTCTACGACTTTCATGGAATTTTCACATATATCATCTGCACCAATTTTTTTTACAAGATAGTTGACCACCGAAGAAATCTTTTCTTTTTTTGGAACATCCAAGCAGCCAAACTTCAAACAACTTGCCTTTTGTAATAGCATAATAACCTAGAAAAACCAGTTTTCTTAAAACCGGCTGCTTAAATAAAATAAAGTCAACTCACTACATCTTAATTTCTCCATTTCTTTTTAATTTTTGTTTGCCGAAAGTTAACAAAATTGTAAAAGCTTACATGAAATCATAAATACAAGTTATTCAGAAAATTTTTGAGGTTATGCAAGGAAATAATTTTTTTTTTTGCAAAGGAGCGATAAAAAGTCACTTTTTTTTGATTGGGTATAGGTACTCACTTGTATTTTTGTCTTCCATTTCAAATGTTGCTTTAATTATTCGCCTTTTATACAAAAAAAAATGCACTTGAAAATTAAGATATAAAGCGGCTGCGCAAACAACGTGTCAATAACGTTTTAAAAGTGTAACTTTGTTTGATTGCTGTCTAACGGAGTTTTGTTTTTTACAAAAACAAAGGGATGTGGGCGTGGTTATGGTCCGATTTTAAAGATTTTCAGCCGTTTTATATTCTGTACCAAGTTTGGGAGGAATTAGTGTAGCGGTTACCAAGATATACACATGTAATCATAAGTAGGCGTGGCTACGCCCATTTTCCAAAAATGTATAATACTCTTATATTGGCAAATCTAAAAAATAGGTACACTTCCAAAAAAAAATTTTATTTTTTAAATTTGTGAGCACACCTATGTTTTATATATCATTTTATTCGTAATCTCTTCTTAAATCGATTAATATAAGTGTAATTCATTTTCATCTAGTGCTTCAAAAGTTAGACGAGCAATAAGCATGAAATAGAAAACCAAAGAATAAGCTGGGTTGAAATTACGCTGTTCAAGTTGTAAACTTTGAGGAAAGATTTTGAAAGTTGAACTCACTTAATTGGGACATTCTAAATTCAATGGCATGCCCTGTTTTACCAGATTGGCTCCGGTTTTCGAGATAACGGTACTTGAAAATTTGATTAAACTTTAACTATTTTATAAATAACTCCCTCAATTTTGAAGTTATTTTACTAAAATTTTGCACATAACAGTTTTTTAATATTACCTTAATTATTACTTCAAATTATCGAAATAGGTTAACATTAACATATGGGTGTTTCCATACAGCCGTACGCGACATTCGTACGCTTTTAGAGTAACGTAAATCTATCAAAAATAGAAGTTACAGAAAAAAAAAGATTACGGTTATGTTGCAACCAAAGGGTACTATGTTTGAGAAAAAAATAAGCAGCCTCGAAACTTTGGTGTGGAAAATATCCGTTCAAAACTAGGTGATAACGTACGCGACAGAAAAAGAAGTGGTTTTAAGGCACATATACATATATGCGAAAGTCTGCGAATCATGAGAGTTTTTCTTTTCTTTAAAAATTCCTAAAATAAGCTAAATAATGTACCTTTACAATCCTTCCATTTTTTGATAGAAATTATCTCTGGTTAGTTTTTATTAAAAAAAAATATAATAACGTACGCGACAGATTTTCCCCCAAACAATATTTTTACTAGTAACACATACAAAATGAAATTTTTTCAGTTTTTCTCTCCACCGTTTCGCGTTTTCAAAACCTTTTTCCGCCATCTGAATACGAAATTTTAAGTTATAAAGCCGTTTGAATTCATTTGCTTGCATTTTCGGTTTACATTTTCATGGAAACACGCATATATGCGAAAGTCTGCGAATCAT
>NW_023473558.1:0-3736 GCF_013731165.1 Rhagoletis pomonella
AAAACTGAAAATGGAATTAAATGTAAAACGTTGGCACACGCTGCCCTGTAAAAAAATAAAATCTTTGCCGTTGACATTTTTATGATGAGCGACAAAGTGGTTGTAAAAAATGTATAAGAAAAGTAATAAACAGTAACAAATTAAAAAAAGGAAAAAATACGTCACAAGGCAATCGAATTTAAATAAAACACAAATAGCACTTAAATAGGACAGGGCGACACCGCAAATGAAAAGTTGTAATGGAAAATTGATTGCTGAAAACAAGGCGAATTCATATAAGGTGGTGTTACTAGCACAGCTGATTTAATATTTTTGACTCTACACTAGTACGGTAGAATGCCAGCCAACACGTAATGGCGTGACTCTAGGATGTCAACAAAACAAAATGATGAAACTATCTCCTATTTTCTTTATTTGGCATCCCAAAGTAGCAAAAAGCAAGAACAAAATATGTACACGTGATTTTCATTTACATATGCATATGCGCTTGCTACCACCTTATATGAACTCGCCTTGGCTGAAAATATTTTAAAAGAGATATTTCTGAAAATAACAGATGCCACCTCAACATTAATTGGAAAGCTGGCAACTCAGCTTATCTCATCAGTAAATAAAAATAAAAAAAATAAAAATGTTTTAGCTAACTTGAAAAAAACATAATTAAGTTACTAAAGGAACCATCATACTTAAGGATTGTTTTTACAATAGGGAGTAGTGATAGGCTTAGGACTAAATATTCAATCTTGTTCCCATGGGCTACAAAACTGTATACTCAAATAAAATCCTAAAAATTCTTAGAAAAAATATTGAAATTTTTATCGAAATTTGATGAATTTTAATTTAGAAATGAATTTTTTTCACGATGCCCTTCAAATGTTGAATTCTGATTAAGTTTTGGACGTTAAAGCATATTTTGCACCTAAGAGCCAGCATTTCACTTCCACTACTAGAAAAATCTCAGAATTCACATTGTTTATAACAAATACAGAAAACACCGGACTTCATTCCATTTCTATTTTCTTTTGAATTGCCTTTTATTTTCTTTTTTTTGAGCTCCTGACTTTATGTGTTGCTTATCACTCAAAATCATTTGCATGTAAAAGGTGAGTAAATTTTTTTAACCACTTTCTCTTTAGCCTTTCTTCATAAAATCTTAAATTGCTCAAAACTTTTACTCATCCGAGGCGTCAACTGCATATAGTAAAGATATATATTTAAGTACTTTTTCGTATAAACTCCTTTTTCGGTTTTTCTGTTGATACATATTTTCACTAAAATTTAATACACAATCATCGTAAGTATTTTCCCGACCCACAACATTTTTCTTGTCATAGTCGTATTTTCTTTTCTTTCATTACTTTTAAACTCAAATTTACCAAATTTTGTATTGGAAACACTCCGCTCCGGAAATTGAACAAAAGATATAAGTATTATAAAATTGTAGTATAAGAATACTACTACTACTACTATTTAAGTACATGCCGCAGTGTGAAATAAGAAGAATTTCATTTCCTTCCTGAAGTTGTTGGACATATTTTATACCCGCCCAAAGCTGGGTGTTCAAAAAGAGCCAACCACTGCTAAAATTCCCTGATATTTTTATAGATAATTTATGAGCCCCGTAGCCGAGATGTTGTGCAATCGATATCGAGCTACTTACATATTTACATATGGGTCATTCCATACAATATTTACACCTCAATATTTTTTTTTTTTGGGTGAAATATATTTTTTTACATTTTTTATCGAAAAAAAGAAGACACCTATTATTTTATTTCGTCATGATATTCGAAAATCTCAAAAAAAAAATTCCCGAAATGTCGAACTCACGGGGAAGTATCTTTTTTCAATTGTTTGCAGTTAATAAACTATTTGTCGGAGAAAATCAGTTAAGTATCAGTTAAGTAATATGCGGAATTACCTCGGCTTTCATGAGAATGTGAGATAGATTACAGTAAGAAAATGTTTGCATTAAAAAATCGCATTTTTTATTTTTTATTTTTATTTATTTTTTTATTAACTTCATCATGTTTGATTTTTATTTTTTTCAGCCGGAATAGTTGTCAAGATTAACTGTAAACAATTATAAAAAGGTACTTCTCAGTGAGTTCAAAATTTCGGGGAATTTTTTTTCGAATATCATGACGAAATCAAAAATAAGTGTCTTCTTTTTTTCGATAAAGAATGTAAAAAAATATATTTCACGCCAAAAAAAATATTGAGGTGTTAATATTGTATGGAATGACCCATATGTACATTAGGTTGCATCACTCTTCATACAAAAAAAAAATTGCTGCACCTTTCCCATCTTATTATTTTGATTACCTTGACAAAAAAAATAAATATTTTTACTCAGACCTTTGAAGCTTAAGTTCCTCTAACATCTCAGGTAATTTTTGAAAAAACTAATAATTTAACATATTTAACTTAAAACAAAAACTCACTTTATGGAGGTGTTTTCAAATCGGTGCAGCTCACGTAAATCTTACATTGACTTTTTAATGCAAATTGGTTCTAAATCCACAATGCATGGTAAAGTATTGTAGCTGAAATCCCTTTATTTACGCCAAAAATTTATTTTATCGTATGTTAAAATTTTTTTTTCTTGCAGGCGAAATTATCTTATGGGCCATACAAAAGTATTTTATACGTACTAAAAAAATAAAATAAAATAAAAATATGCAAAAAAAATTAAAAGGAGAAAAAACTCTCTCCTGAAAAAATATGGAATGGAAATGTGGTGATTTCCGAAATAGCTATCACTTCTACCATTTTTTCAAAATTATTGTTGCTTTTCCACCATAAGTTTTCATTAAAAACGGCCTCAAGCTCAATAAAAATTGTTGAATATAATTGTTATAAGGCCATAAAATAACAAAAATAAATAAAGGACAGGCACCCAAATGTACATATATATAGACTGTATTCGACTTCAGGGATATACTTTACGTACATATATGTAGTTCTAAAGAAATAATAATACAGGTATCGAACATATTTTTTAAAAAATGCAAACCCCCTTGTTGCAGATTTGCCACGGCGTATGAGTAATTCGTTCGTGTCGGCGTTTGAGTAACATTTTTCAACAGCACGAGTACGAGTACTTCTAAAAGCGCGTCCACACAGAAAGTCGAGCGGCCCCGAGCGAAGCAAGGCGAAACCAAGCGAAGCTGCTGGTGTTCACACTGAACGAAGCGAAGCGGAGCTTTTCTCATGGACTAGGCTTTTTTCAAGATACCACAAAACTTACCCTCAATTAAAAGCAGCAAAAATATTTGCTCAATTTTATTCAAAAGATTAGTTGTAGAATTCGTTTTTATTTGAATATTTTGCTATTTTGTTTGCAGCAGCGTCATAAAGCTGAAAAATTAAATAGAATATTCAAAATCAAAAACTGTTTTGCTTTCAGTTCCAAAACGCTTATGAAAAAGTCCAGCGCCTTCGTCTTGGTCTGCACGCTGCATCGGATATACAGCCGCTAAATTTAAACGTAAATGGTTAAGAGCATATCCAAGTCAAAAACGAAAGCACACACTAAGAAAAAAATATCGATAACAAAAGCGATAATGATATCGATAACAAAATCGATAAAAACTCCGATAAAAAACCGATGAAAATATCGATATCAAAATCGATAACAAAATCGATAAAAATATCGATAACTAAATGGATTACAAAATCAATAGCCAAATCGATAACAAAATCGATAAAAATATCGATACCAAAAGCGATAATA
>NW_023473559.1:0-3736 GCF_013731165.1 Rhagoletis pomonella
CATTAAAATTCAGCCTTTCCTTTTTTTGGACCACCCTAATCTACATAGATATCCATACTATGTAATACTATGTAATTTTACGGGCACTGCGTTTCCCTGGTGTTTTCAGAAAGAAAGTTCGAATCATTTAAGAACTTTTGTAGGTCAACTAAATTTGCATTGGGGCAAACTTAAAGCCTGTGACGCTTAAATAAAATTGGCAAACTATAACACAAACTAACGGTGTGACCAGGTTAGCCTTTATGAGGCTAGATATAGCATTTAAATTTAAACCATAACCTCAGAATTTTCGGTTTGTCTTCATAGCGAAATTCTGACCGGAACTTATAAAAATAATAACCATATTAAAAATACTTAATGTTTCAAAAACTATTGTTTACCGTTCAAATATTACAATAACAGACTAAGCACCATTTCCATATCATTTTCATACATACATAGGTATTTTCTTAGCTTTTTCTTAGGTTGTGCCTTATACTCTATTTTTGGAACAATTATTTTGTTGGCATATTACTAGTGCACTCTGATGTAGAAAACGATCATATTTCTATTCTATTATTATTTTTCGTTTTTCGTATACTAAACTGAACTCCATTTTGCATACCCTGAAGTAATGCAGCCGTTATTAACCTGAAAGATGTTATTTTGTATTTTGATGGGAAAGATTTAAAAATTTATTTAAAGAAAATCGGTTTCGCGGAACTTATCGAGTTGGCGTAGACTTTTTATGGAATGTACTAACTTCTTTTGAACTTAATTTTTCACATTTTTCATTTTTTCCAACATTATTTCAAAACAAATTTAGCCTCGCTTTTTGTGATCATCTGGCCATACTGCAAATAAATCATCCAACAACAGCAGCGATACTTTAAATCAAGTATCTTCTAAAAGCAACACTCCACTAAGATTTCTCTTCTTATCGTCCCCAAATAAAATGCCCTAAAATAATATGCTAAGCTCTTGCACGCTTATTTATTTTGCTCACACTTTTTATTATTATTTTCGCTGTTTTATTACATTTTAGAATACGTGGCGCCCTCACCGCAATGGCTATGGGTTTCCTCAGTACCGGCATTTTGGTTGGCTATGCGCTGCCTGCATATCTCGACTACTTTTTGGTGCCTTGCATTATAATTGTTTTGCCGATCATTTATCTAATTGCTAGCTGGGTATTTCCAGAGACGCCACAAAGTCTGCTGAAGAGAGGACGTACTGAAAGCGCGGAAAATTCTTTTAATTTTTACAAAAGTATACCCAAGCCAGAGGAGAATGCGAGACCAAAATTTAGTAGAGATTTGGAATTACCACAGCCTGTGTTGCCGGCGCGAAGCGAGTTTGATGAATTGAAGGAGATTATTCTAGCGAGTGGATTTGCCACGCCCATAACTATAAAGGATTTCTGTAAGTTTTTGTGTCAATAAGTAGCCGATTAAGATAGCTACGGAAGTTCGAATACAACCTGTCTGAATATATTTATACGAGACGAGGTCTATAATTCGTCAAGTGATGAAAAAAAATCTGTCAAAATCTCAAAACTTTCCCATAGTTTCGAGAGGTCTTCCAAAGAAGTGATTCTTGGAGCAGTCGTTTCATCTAGCCTAGCTACGACCTTTGACCTAACCTATCTCTCACACGACGTCTTAATAATTCTTCCACATATCTTACAAGCCCATTTCTCTCTCCCTCTTTTACTTTCCTTTTTTTTTCAGTCACCAAATCGGCCATATTCAAATTTTTCACAGCCTTCATTATGTGCATTCTCAATCAATTCTCCAGCAGCTTCGTCTTTGTCAGCTATATGTCCGCTATTTTTGCATCATCCGGTTCGACCATGGACCCCAATGAGTGTACTATTTATATGGGTGTGGTTGAGATAGCCGGCACGGTGACGTCCACTGTGCTAGTAGAACGTTTCGGTCGCAAAGTACTGTTGCTGTCATCAACAGCGACTATGGCAGCGTCGATGTTTGCTTTCGGCATTTTTGTCCAATTCACCGATGACGTAACGAAGGCACAATACGAATGGGCGCCAGTGTTGCTGATGGCTTTGGTTGTGTACACGGCCGCTTTTGGCATTGTTGGGCTGACCTATACGATTATTGTGGAAATTCTGCCGGCAAAGGTGAGTAAAATTTGAGTTAAGATGGAATGATTCGGGTGAGAACTTATTTACGTATGAACATATGTACATTAAGGTGCCTCGATGATGATAACTTATCCCGACTTGAACTTGAATTAATGAATTGTGGATATGATCAATACTACTACATAGGTCTCAGTTGCAGTAAATCCAAATTTCTATTACTTCAAAGATACTAAAGAAAAGAAAGTTCAAGGAGTATTTTTACGTACAAAATGCGGCATATCTATGTATAAGTAACCGAAGATAGATGTTGGCTCTGACTTCGAAGTTGCTCATAGAAAAGAGGAGGAATCTAACAGCTAGGCTAATATATATAAAGTTTTTGAGGTCGACAAAAACTAACTCGGTACAAGATTAGAGCATAACGATGTGTCAAGAGGAAGCTGGCATATTCACACATACAACAATTTGTTGAGGACTCTAGAGAGGGTGCTAAAAGTTGATGTACTGCTATCCGTATATGCACTCTTGATCGGTCTGAGCATCGTGCGATGAGCGGAACATAGATCTTTTGAGGGGAATACCAGCAGCACCCAGCCATATCAGCCACGCAGATATCAGGTTTGAAGCCACGATTTCTGTGAGAAGTTGTTCTTCCTGTGCAAAATCCCCGCACTGTGATATAAGTTCTACAAAGTTCTGTGAAAACATTTATCCGAGGATATCTACTGCTAAGAACCGTCTCACTGTAGAGACTAACTGGATTTTTTTTTTTTACAAATAGGGTTGATTTAAGTGCATGTAGGGAGAGGATAGGATAGGACATGATAGTTTAGGATAAGATACGATAGGATAGGATAAGGTAAAGATAGTATACATCAAGCAAAGAATAACTTTTGCTTACAAGCAAAAGCAGAAAAACCTGTTAGAACTCGGGATGAACGACTGACGCAACTTCGTAGAGGAACAAACGGTCGTAGTGCCAAATAAAAAGATCCATCTCTGTCTATACGAAAAACGCAGTAGGGAGTACAAAAAAATACATATTTTGTTCTGGGACACTCTAATGCGCATATCTGTATAAAATCTATAAACATTTTGAATGGGGATAAATAGAAATGGTACCGAGCTGATAGGGGAAATTGCTTGGTTTGTTATTTATGTTGTTATCGGAATGGAAAAACGATATCGATAATAATTTCCATGAAAAAATCGATAAGCTTTTTAACAACGGTATGAATAAATAAATTTATAAAAAAGTATCGATACCACTAAAATCGACAACGATATTGGTAAATCATATATCGATGACGTTATCAAAAATAAAATTTACTAGTATTGGGCAGTTTCGGTACCTAATCTTAAAACGATCGATAGCACTTACACTTACTTACAATTACTGATATTCTGAAATGATTATACTCAATTTTAAGTTTCAACAAATTTCAAGTACGGTGCTTGTACTCAGTATAGGTAGCCATATATTTACCGTAATTTGGTATTAATATATTAAGGGCCGTTTTCTAATGTAAGCAGTAAAGTTGCCTTTACTAACAGGGCAGATAAATTGTTCCTCACTTTAAAGTGTTTTCGTTCTCTTACCTTGCCGGTAAAAATAAATTTGTTATTTCGTAGAGTGAAACTTCACTACAG
>NW_023473560.1:0-3736 GCF_013731165.1 Rhagoletis pomonella
CCAATAGTGGGCCCATGGCACCTGCGGGAAGCGCGCCCAGGAAAATCTTGGGGAAAACGTCGGCCCCAAGAACTACTCGGACTGGCGAAGAAATGTGGAACCGCGGGTCTTAAATTTGTATATGCTGCGCCAATCGAAGCGTCGATATTCGCGACCGGGGTTATCTTTTTGAAGCTTCTCACAATAATAGCGTGAGTGGTTACCGTCGCTGTTTGCCCGTATTTTCCACGCATTTTAATAAAGCACCCGCGTTGCTTATTGATGGACGTCACGTTCAAGCGTAGCTCTTGGGCAAGATCTTCGGCTAGTATCGACGTGGCTGCGCATGGGTCTATGAGTGCCCGTATGTGATGTAGTCGGCCTCCTGCTTCTATTTTCACGACGGCGGTGGGCGCTACTGGTGTCAGGCTTTGTAGCGAAATAACAGCTGATCGCCCCATAGTTACCATTCCGGATCGAAATCCGCTTTGAGCTTGGCGGTGGAATGCAGAAGATTCCACTCGCCCGCTTTTGATTTGTCGACGGCGAGGGCGGTAACGCTGCTGTCGGGATTTGAAACCTCCCTTGTTTTTTGAAGGCTGGAAAGCTCCGGTTTCCAGTCCCTCTTGATGGTCTCGCTCGTGCTCTGAGTCTGGGCGAAAACGCTGGAGTCCTAATCCCCTCGACCCATCTGGATGGAAAGCGTAGGTTTCCATTCCAGGGGAGTTTGCTGAGCGGAAAGCATCGGTTTCCGCTTCAGGTTCAGGGATTTCCCCCTCTTCCAGGCCTGGGCGGAAAGCTGAAGTTTCCGCTCCAGCCTCTGACGCCTCTAATGATATGGCGTCGCTATCGTCGTCTTCGGCAACCGTATTTCTTGGTGGTCGTCGGCTAAAACGCGGCTTGTCGGCACGTGATGAAATATGAAGCAACGTGTGATGTTGCTCCTGGCACTGCCGGCATCTGCCCTCGTTAGTGCAATGTGCTGCGCGGTGGGTTCCTGCTAAGCAATTGGAGCAGTAGCGGTGGATCAATACTTCACGCAGACGCTCTTCCGGCCCTTTAGCACGAAAAACAGGGCAGAGCCGGAGAGGATGCTTCGAGCCGCAAAGTCGACAAGTCAGGGGGTAGCCTCGGGTAGTTTCCGCTTGTTTTCGCATCAACGTGAAGCGGGTCATTTTCTGAAATAGCAGTTTCCCAATCGTAATTAGAACTTTCCAAGGAAACGAGATTGACGGGTGGCGAGCCATAGCGATGTACAAATTTACGCATTTCTAATGATTGATGGGAAAAACATTCTAACGTTTATACCTGGCTTTATATTGGGGTGGTGAGAGTCGGCAGGGTTCATGGGAACTTTGAGCTGCTTATCTGATAAATAGGTTGCACGGAAAGTGTGGCGGAAACAAATTAACATTTAATTGATGGGTCTATGCATTATAACTTGACGTAGTATTACTGCATTTTGAAATAGATAATAATAAATAATTATGTATTATTCATTATTACCCACCCCATCTATATGAAAAAAAAAAAAAAAAAAAAATTCATATAATTTCCATTACTCCAAGCACTAACTGCACACACACACGATTAAGCGGATCTGCACAAAATTTGCGCAGACTTGCTACAGAAAATGGCAAGTGCAACCTCAGTGTTATTATCGAAAGAACTCTCCATAGTATCGAATTGTTTAGTACATCGATATCGATAACACAACACTACTTCCGTCAATGGCCGATTCCCAACCACGTTAAATATATTCGTCTTTACTACAAGTGCTGTTGTGCGGTGCCGGTGAAATATTTCGAGTTAATTGAAAAAAAAAACATAGCAAGCGGCGCGAGTGAAACAATAATTAACCCATCGATTTTGATTGCAGGTGCAGTGAAAAGGTGATTGTAATATGTAAGTAGTGCGAATGTACACACAAACAAAAGAAATAAATAAAACAAAAAAAAACGGTGAATTTTAAGAAATAAGTGCGTAGAGTTCCTTTTAAATAAAAAAAAATGCGTAAATTAAAGTTAATTTCTAACAAGAAAAAACGTGCGTAATAAATATACATACGTTTTGCGAAACATATGTATGTGCAGAAGTACCGGTGGAGTGTTCAATTCATTATGTAAATGTGCCTTATGTAAAGGAATATGTACATACATATGTACCATGTGGTGCTAGTTGGTCGCGTTAAGAGCGTGCCCTTTTAAAGTTTTTACACACAAATTGAATATGCGTATTTATGTGTTGGGATAGGTTATGTGAAAAAGTGCAATGCTGAAAGAAACACATGCATACCTACGTATGTACATAGTAGTGTGCCCAGATGACAACAAAGTATTGGCACCTATTTATGTGCATAGTAGTGTGCCCAGATGACGACAAAGTATTGGCACAAAGTGTTATAGTGAAAATGAAGTATTGGCAAAAGTGTGTTTTGGAGAACAAATGCCTTACTGAGTGCGATTATATTGGCATTTATTATAATATAATAAGTTAAACTACGTGAAGATGAGCAAAAATTGTTCATAAAAATATGGTTTTGGGTACAGAAAGTGTTTTAGAATCGCCGAGCATCAACACAGCTCGTTTTTTTTTTTTTTTTTTTTAACGCCTATGTTCTTATGTTCTTACCGCAAAGATGCACCCACTTTTCCCGGTAATTTAAGCCTCTTGGCAGGCCAAACAAACGCATGAACTTGTTCTAATCAAACAGCATCTTCATTTTAAATCAAGAAACTAAAATTTTAACAAACCAAGAGTTGAATTAAATCGCTACAGAAATATATAAATTGAGAAAAAAGAATATATAAATTGAGGTAGAAAGCAATGTGAATAAAACGAAAAATCATATGAAAAATTCGGAAATACGTGGGTATATTGATATATCTGTCGGTATATAAATATCAAAATTTGAAAAAATATTGGGGAAAGCAATGTGAATAAAACGAAAAATCATATGAAAAAATGGCAAAAAAACATTAAGAAAATCGTTTTCGGAAATTCGCTACCAACTACAACGATGGATAAGTGTGGATCCGCAATTGGGGAGGTATACTTAAAAATCGCTTAAGATAAATGAAGGTAACTATTTATAATTTAACCTAAGGGTCAGTTTCTTAGTGCACGTCTGCAGTTTCAAATCGGACTGACTGGCTTATGCCCAGATTAGCCAAGCAAATGTCCGCCAGCTGTTCACTGCAGACGCACTTTATGTGATCTAAGTTTAAACTGGCACGACGAAACTGGCCCTAAGAAGATACAAATATTTAAAGTCTATACAATGAAAATATAGTTGAAAATGTTGGTAGCGGTAGAAATTCTTCTCCTAGTCGTCCTCAGCGGTTGTCTCCGTGTGATAGGGTGGTAGTAATATCAGTTTGACAAGCGGTCTTGTCACAGTGCCCTTTTCGGTCAGGATGTCAACAACTCGGACTCTACTGTCCAAACCTGGGTGTAAATTGACCACCCTACCTAGTCTCCATTCGTTAGGAGGGAGATTATCTTCTTTTATGACCACCATATCTCCTACTTTCATGTTTGCCTTCGGATGTTTCCACTTTGTGCGTTTTTGTAGCTCGTTCAGGTATTCAGTCTTCCATCTCCTGCAGAAGTTTTGGTGTAGGGCCTTGAGCTTCTGCCAACGATTAACGATCGAGGCAGGATTTTCGTTGACGTCTAACTCTGGTGGAGCTAGCAGGTGTCCGCCGACTAAAAAGTGGCCTGGAGTTAGAGGCTCCAGATCAGATGGCTCATTTGA
>NW_023473561.1:0-3736 GCF_013731165.1 Rhagoletis pomonella
GAAAATTCCACACTACCTCAACGTCAAAGCCCAATATCTCAAGAAATATCGATGTTGGCGATTTGGTGTTCCGGAAGTTTTTTATAGGAAATTGAATGTCCTACAAGTTTGTCGTTTAAATTTTTTCTGCGGCTCTTTTTATTTACGAGATAGGTGCATAAAAACGATAATTTCATAAAAAAAATTGGGTTTAGTGACACGTGTAGTACGTTGGCGGGAGTAAGGATTACTCCGCAACGGATACTTTTGTAGAGCATTCGATTCTGAAGAAAACCCATCATTGACCAAGATTATACCATAAAATGCCTCTGAGCTGTAGAGTTTTGAAAAAAAATCAAAGTTAAGGTGTATTTTATATGGGAAATCTTTGCACGCCTTGGGCTAGTATTTAATGTTAATATTAAGGGTTAAAATTTTCAGGGAGTTTTTTTAATGTGTTTTCCAACAAAATTTCGAGGTAGGAGTGAAAAAAACAATAGTCGCAAAAAAATCACCCTAATGCACATAGTTATGCAATGCTCATAAGATTTATATACAATAGGGCGGGTCATTTTTTTTTTTACTATGCGCGTATAGCATAAGAGGATTCTACATGTAATTCGACGCAGCAACTTTGCCGAAGAAACCATCTGTCTAAAATCAATTAGGAGTTAGCCACGATTGAGAGAATACAAAGGTTGCGCCGATCTCGGACCGCTATTCCTCTCATAACGAATTTGACAGAATCGTGGTTTGCATAACGTCACACTTGTGCAATTTGTTTACGTTTTCCTTGCAACATTTTTTCTTCTTCTTCCATTCTTGCTCACGTTTTGGCATTTCTCTCTCGCAATTGCACCAGTGTGACGTCACACAAAAGTTATTCTCAAAAATCCTCTCTGATCGGCGCAATCTTGTATTCTATCATTCTTGGGAGTTAGCCATATTGCGAAAATAGGCTTAAAAGAAAATGTGGAAATTTTTACTGTTATGCCCTATGGTGGAAGAAAGAAAAAGAGAAGTGCAGATATGGATTACTCATACCAAAAAACCCCCTACAGCATCTTTTTGTACAAAATGTATGCAATTCTTTACGATACTTCAGCAAGGTGGTAAGAAACCTATTTTCACAATTTGGAAAATTCCAAATTGATTTTAGAGCCATGGTTTCTTCGCCAAAGTCGCTAAGAATTACACAAATGTATGTGTCGAAAATATCTCTCATACAAATTACCCGCCATTATATACCCACATATTTTACGCAGACAGCCTTTTCATTCGTTTTCGCGTTTAAATTTATCAGATGGCTGACATTTCATTGGCTAATCTTAGTTTAAACCAGCCAGCTCGGGTGTTTAAACTATGTTTAAACCACAGCCCTGCACAGAAAAACTGGCCCTAGGTCGCACAATTAGGTTGCTTGTTAAGTAAATTAGTTTGTGTAGTCACACATATTTAATGCTTTTACGCTTCTTCGAGTTCCCCACACGTTTTTCTAACTTATATCACTTTATTTTTCTTAATTTCTTTCTGTATAACTCATAAATTTGCTAATACAATTCATTTAAAGTGAATGAAATTCTGCTGGTAGGGTTCATATGAATGGCGTTAATTTACCACAGCAGCTTTTTCTTATTTATCAATTTTCTTGCTTGGTATGGTATGAAAAAAATCGCGTTTTTCGACAGAAAATCCCATTCGCCATAAAATCCCGAAAAAAGGGCGAAATTCTGCAAACTGGCAACACTGGCTCAGCTGGCGCTCTTGGTTTGTGAAACACACATGTGCTTAGCGAGCGCTCAGCATTCTTTAAGGGTGGCTCACAGGCACGAATATGTTCCGCTCTCAAACCAAATCTTGGTTGCCTCAACTAAGATTTGGTAATTATGACTAAGCAGCAGAGCATAACAACATCCTTTTATGAACCATACGTTAAGTTGAATGGAATTTGTAGAAATATGCTTCAAAGAAATATTTATTAGTATTTACCAAACCCTTCAACTAAATTAACGATTTGGTACAACCTAGATATTAGAAGCTTTAATATATTTAGTTATAAATACCAACCCTTTGGTAATAGTTCCCAATCCTTGGTAACAGTTCCCAAATATTGTCAAAATTCGCGAACTAAATATCTTTAGTTGTCGAAACTAGTCCTTTTTCTCAGTGTAGATACAAAAAAGTAGCATATACACTGAGGGGAAAAAATATTACAATCAAATAGAAACGTAATTGATCTTACTATAAACGTCAACGAAAGTACTGTATATTGGTAAATATTCAATTCAATTACGCGCATATTGAAATGACCGCGTTCGTTCTGAAAAAGCATCCGTGAAGTGAATAATCAAGACAATAACTAAAAAAAAAATTTAACTTGCATGTTGCCTGCAGTGGAAATCGAACTCTGACCATCTTTGGATATCAAATTGTGGCATGCATCTTTGCGCACTCACTACACCCAGGCATATAAATTTGCTTTCAAATGTTGAATATCCCTCAGAGCGGCACTCTGCATGCTTGGGGTGCGTATGTACACTAGGGTGATTCAAAATTGGAACTTTTATGAATTTCGACTGGGAACGTTCGGATTCTTGAAGATAATAGGGAAGACAAGTTCCTTCTAAAATTTCAGCTTATTTGAACATGATTTGGAGGTCGCTCAACGCTGTTGTTTGTTTTCCGGAAACTGCAGATTTTAAATGCATCTTTATAAAAAAATAGGTATATTTTCATCAAATCTTGTCGGATTTCGTTGAAATCGTATGTAGGTTCCCAAATATCAGTTTATTAGAATACAGTTTACATTAGTTTGATAAATTAGTTTTAAATACATATATTAATTAGTTAGTAACTAAGTTTTGCTTTATAAAAAATGAATATTTGCAATAATTTTTTTTTTGTTCCTTAACCAGTGAGCATATGCTTAATACATCTAAGATCACATTATAATTCATACCAATAGCGGACCACATCATTAAATATTACTAATCATCAAATAAAAAAAATCACCAGATAAACATCACTCATACGCCATGTTGAATCCATTTGTTTCCCTGTTCATTACCAATATTATTAGTAAAATAACAATATTTTGGCTCATGCACCTTTGCCAAGTGCTTGGCTGAGCTTCTCCTTCAATTTGCGGTGTGGGTCTTGATGTTGTGACAAAAAATCCACGGACCTACAGCTTTACGCCGCCTCCGAACAGAAATAGCTTTTGTGAGAAGCTTTTTTAAGGCAGAAATACACACGGAGGTAGTGTTGGGAGTTAATCAATTAATTTTTCTATCATACCACTAATACCCAAAGAGCAAACAATGATTTCGATGAATTTTTGAAGCCTTTGTCTTTATTTCGGATATGATAATGACATAAAACTATTACACACGGTGCAAGTGTTTAATAACATCATTTTTTCTCGCACTTGGAATAGTTTCTCGGTGATTCCGAACTGTCACAAACAATGCTTGTTTTTGCTCCTCACTTTTAGCATGCATGTTGTTGAAGCTTTGAGCGAGCGCTGTGCGGTATCGTTTGCAACTTTTAAATTCCTTAAAAGTGATTTTATGTGTGAAATTATATTTGCCACCGCTGCAAAATTTTTTTCTCAAATGATTCTCAAATTGAAAACGAGGTTTAAATTTTACTTTTGAAATTCATTTGAGGTTGATTTGAAGAAAGATGTCAAGTATCAAACGTTATAAAAATGCGCAGTTAAATCAAAAATTGTAAGAATAAAATTAAGATCAATTGA
>NW_023473562.1:0-3736 GCF_013731165.1 Rhagoletis pomonella
GCCGACAAATTGAGAGAACGGTTCTACCTTGCTATGTTTTTATCATGCTCTAACCGGGTACGCAAATTAAGGTAACCCCCTTCCCCGGTACTCGGAAACCGAACGCAGATTACCCACCATTCGGCTGACTTGGACAAAGATAATCCGCTACCCAGGTACCCGGATAAATATCGATGGCTGAGTGGAAGATCGACCTATCTCGGCAGCCAGTTCGAAAACGCTCTATCTCAAAAAACTTTTCACGATAACTAAAATAACTTATCTCCATTTGAAAATTGAAATTGAAAATTTTTAACTGAAAAGCAATATGTTGAAAACATTTTGAAATCGGAATAAAATTACGTCCACTTCCTAAATAACGGTAACTTTCAGAAATACGTAAACTATAATTCAATAATAAATATGGACGTTAATTTACTCCAAGTTGATATTTACAACAATATCTTAACCAGAAATAAGAAGAACTTTTGCGTAAGTCATATGACTTACGGTTTCGAAGTTATATTTTTGAAATCCGAGGAAAACCCCAGCTTTTCATGCAGTTTACAGAAAGGTGAAAAAACTCTACATTTATTAGGTGTGCCGGATATATTAAGTTCGGTTTCGCCCGAACTTATACTTCTTTACTTGTTAAATTATATACTATGTTTAGCAGCTAAGTTTACATTTTAACGGGTCCTGTTCTGTCGAAAAAAGTTATCCGACAGACCTTATTAAGTACATTCATTTTGTACGAATTATCGCAAAGAGGTGGACTCTATTACAAGCTTTCTCAATTTCCAACTTATTGGGCTTCGAGCCTTCGGGTCGTCGACATTCAAAATTTTTTCGAAATCCCATGATTTCACCTTTATTGTCCTCAGTTGAAATACCATTTTAATATCCTGCCTTTTGCCAATGTAAAAATATTATTTACTTAGATATTTCTTCACTCACTCTCGTCCGAAAATCTTCGTTCACGTAACTTAATTTTATTTTTAATTAAGATATAGAAAATGTCCCTTAGAGCCAGGCGAAGACTCTAGCGATGCTGGTCAATTTCTGTGAATCCCGTAACTTTTGGGGGGCATCCTTACAACTCTACTCTGTGCGCCCAATTTTCACGCCTATTCTGTACGACTACCTCTCGTACATAACCCAGTAAATTACCGTATTACATTTCATTAACTGTAGTCCCTTTAGGCAAGTAATCAACTTTTAAATTTCGACGCTATCCAAGAAAATGGTAGCCATACACCCCTATTGCGAGTGTCGATTGGTAGTAGATAAACGACTATTATTCGATTATCGCTTTTCCATGGTATTGTGAACTTCGTTGTCTCGTTCAATAAGTCAAAGTGAATAAATTATAGGCGCTATTTCTTCTACAAAATAAACAGTTGAAGAAGAATGAGCGACTAAAAACTATTCAAAGTCGCTTATTGAACGAGAGATCGACATTCACAATACCATGGAAAAGCGATAATCGAATAATAGTCGTTTATCTACTGCTAGTCGACACTCGCAATAGGGGTGATATTCTTTGACGAGTGGGTACTTGCTTATTGAGTTTAGTAGACATATGTATATTCTTATTTAGGAGACCCTCTCGGCTACGGTCCGAATATAAGACGATTTCTAAAAAAAAAAAACTTTTGGACAGTGATTGGCCAAAAAAGAAATATTTTTAAAGCAATTCGAAAATTCCGGTTCAGACATAGTATCCTTTCGGTAAAAATCAAAAGCCCGCCCGGAAAATGTGGCAAGATAGAGCTAAGCAGAACGTGCATCGTCTGCACACAAGTAAGTAAGGCTGCAAGTAGACGTCCGTCTTGGAGCTACCGGCTTGCTTTATATCAAGTTGTAGGCAGGAGTTGGAGTCCCTCCCCAAATACATTTGTCATTCCCTCCATTGAGCAAACTTAAAAATTCAGCCACCATTGCAATACCTTCTATAACGGACTAAGACTGATCGGTATCGAAACATGCTAAACTGTGGCACCAGATAAGATAGAACTTTAGCAGATATAAAAAAAAACTTCAAAACTAGACTAGGCGCTTCCTTAAGACTAGGATGAACAAAAAAAGTACAATCAGAGAGTTTGGCAAATCCAAATAAATTTGTTTGTTATATATAAGCGTGGTTTGATGCAAGTAAGGACTTGTAAACTGTTAAACAAACTACCCGAAGCTGGTGGTTTTGACGCTTATTGCGCTGCGCAAACAATCCGTTATACTAAGGGTTTTGTACACACCTTTGCAAAAGGGTGAACCCGAAAGCATTTTCTACCCCATTTCGAAATCAGTTGAGAACGCGTCATGGCGCCAGTTCCTCTTAGCTTCTTCGTTGTCATGGGTTTAACTATTATGGTTACCAAATCAAATCCCATTTTCAAACGCTGCAACTATTTCCACAAAACTGCAGTTACCATTTAGTCGTGTTCGACGGTTGTATCACTTTGCTCTCGCTTATCCTTGCCGCTAATAAATAATGTCCAATCACTACTACAATGAGCTTTGGCACCAGGCGCAGCACGAAGTTGATCTTTTAGCAGTCGCCGATGAACAGCAGGGACAGAATTTCGAGACTGCGCTCGCCGCTCTGGCTTCGGCCCTGCCGGATATAGAAGCAGTGACCGACCCAAAAAAGCTTATTCAGTCTACTGTCTATGAGTTCTATTTACGCTATATCGGCATCGCCAATCGTCTGGAGGAAGTTTACGACAAAATGATACAGCCACAGAAGCGACTCTTGGTGCGCAAGCTACTCGACGCGTGCCTGGGGCGCGTTATTGAGCTTAAACATGATCTGGTCAATATCGATTTAATGGAGTTCAATTACAACGACGCGGTTGTTATACGGCTGCAACTAACGCCCATGGATACTGAGCTGCATATACCGCGCTACTTTCTACGCGAACGACAACAACAAATCGAGCAACGCAATCGTACCATGCACGAAATACTCATCAAGCTGGGTTGGTTAGAAGAGCATCCGAGTGAAGAGAAGCTAAGCGAAATCGAGGCTATACGTCTCTTGCAGATGCATGAGCGCGCGCGCCAGGGAAGGTTACGAGCGCATTTCATGAAAGAGATACGCATGCTGAAGGATAAGGGCAAGGCAGAGGAGAAAGGCAAGGAGCGCAGCGATATGGGTCTCTTGGCCGCCATGAAGATACAGAAGGTGTGGCGCGGCCATACCGCGCGCCGCATCACGCGAAGACGAAAGCAAGAAGAAATGATTTTGATCGGCATGGTGCCGCCCACCGCGGCGATGCTAAAGAGACGTGCCGAAAAGGAGGACAAGCTAAATAAGGTAGTTGTTAGCGGTAGTGAACTTATCAAAGCTCAAGTTACCCTATATTTGTTTATTTGCTTTCACGTAGATTTACGAGCGTCGCTATGCAACACAAGCGGCCTACAAACAGAAACTGGAATCATCCGTAGTAGCTGTGCGCGCGGACATAAAGTCCAAGCAGGGTTCTACAATAACCGAGGACATAACCGATGAGTTACGCGCCTGGATCAAGGATTGTTACGAGAAAACGGGCAAATTGCCAGAATTTCCGAGCGAGGACCAAGGCGGTTCGCTGCATATCTTCAGTCGGCCAGGTATAATATATATTTATTTTTCTCCAACAACAGGCGTTTAGTGGAGATCCAATTTCTAATTTTCATTTTATTAATTTTTAGGCACTGAAAGCGAGCTCAGCCGCTCTTCAGCGCGCTCCTCAAAGGAGTCGCGCAAGACCAAGGA
>NW_023473563.1:0-3735 GCF_013731165.1 Rhagoletis pomonella
TTTTTCTAAATATTTTTCCTTCGCGCCGTATGCAAATATGCAAATTTAAAGAAATTTAAGAAATTTCCTTTTTTCTATGCTGGAGACGTCTGTGGAAATAGGACACAGCAGGCCACAATGCTGGACAGTACCCAAACAATCACAAGATGCCGCGAACCGCTGATAATACACACTTTTAGCGAGTTTTTCGGGGACCGCAAAAAAAAACACGTCCGTTTGTTATCGAGCTTTTATTTCCTTTTTTACCGTGGATCTACGGTAATTCTACCGTGGATATACGGTAATTCTTCCGTGGATATACAGTAATTCTACCGTGGATATACGGTAATTTTACTACGGTAAAAGTTACCGTGGCGCGTGTGTGTAGATACTGCCTAAGATTTTACGATGGTTAACACGTGTTTTGAATTCACTGTTAACATATTTCAATAATAATGAACTATGGTTTTAGTTTAAAATACAGTATTATGCCGCGTTTTTGCTGCATTTAAAATGCAACATTTAGCACTTTCGAACATATATTTTCGAAGAGCGTTCATGCTATCGCATTTAGCAAATGTACATTTACGCGAGTTCGAAATCGTATGCTTTTGACAAACAGTCGTGTTCCAGTCGCTATTACGATCAATTCTCATGCAGAAGATAATGTGCAAAAACCCTACGGAAAAGGAAAAAATAAATTTTAAACCAAAAATTCAATACAAAAACTTGAATTGTTTTAACCATAACTGAGCATTTGTTTGTGTATATATTCATTTGTCGGTGCTGTCAGTTAAAATTTCCCCACTTAATTAGGAAACAAAACAAAGAGAGTTGATCACACATTTGTCCAGATTTCTATCAGCATCATATCGATGTTGAATTTGCTTAACTTTTCTTTATCCAAATAATGTAAAACAATAAATGAAATCTCGATCGGCGATCACTAAAACGCAGCTAGCCACTGTATATTCGAAAAAGCAATGTTGCCACTTTTTCACATAAAACCATGTTCGAATCGTAGAAATTTTGGAAGATCACAGGGTTGGTTTTAGCATTTAGATTCTTAATGCAAAAATGGTGTTGCATTTAGTTGCATTTAGGTGACAAATTTTGTATGGATAAATGTACATTTAGGGCCGGTTACTCAATGTCTGGTTAACACTAATCTGCGGTTAAACATCGTTATCGACGTTACCGACACGGTGTTATATGCATGTAGTCGAAGACGTCGATAACGATGTTTAACCGCAGATTAGTGTTGAATCAGGCTTTGAGCAACCGGCCCTTAGAGTAGCATTTAGAGCTAAATGCGCTAAATGTGCTTTTACGTGTAAGCAAAAACAGCCCATTACAGCTGTATCAAGGATGTCAGTAGAAGTAGTGCGAGAGAGGATGCCACAGACCGTTTTTACAGTGACGAGTTAATGGGTCGATTATGAATACCAACGCAAGCTCAGTTGAGTTGCCGAAGGGCAACGCCCCTGAAATGAAATTGTGTATTATGAACAGCAACTATTGTTAGGTGCTACAAAGTTGAAGATAATCGATTTTTGAGGTACCAGCAAACCAAGATTTGAATGTAAATAAGCCGTGGAAATAGTTGAAAAAATAAAAAATAAATTTTCAAAATGGAAATTTCCGCGGCAACCACAAAAATGCAATCGCTAAGGCAATTCGGTTGCCAGCTTTCAGTTGCCATCTGTAATACAATTTCAGTCACCGGCAACTCAACTGAAGTTCGGTTGCCATCCGTAATCGACCCATAATTCTCATTCGGCAGTTAACTATAGATTTTCAGTACAAAAATTGGAAGTTAACTGCCGAATTTAAGTTAACCCCCCACTGTGAAAACGGCACATAGAGACCAGAATTTTGTAAGTCCATATTCAATGCGTGTACTCATCACACATGATCTTCAAAAGTGACGCAACTCATAATTTGGCATTTTTGAAATTATGTGCTAAAAATGTACAGGGAGCTTCTATTTGTCTTTAAGCAAAAGCTGGATAAAATTTTTGTTATAATTTATAACAAGCGGGCCCATGCGCAGACTGCGGAGACAGAAATACACAGTAAACTCATCCCTCTATGTAGCCACAGATAAAAGCAGACTGTTCTAATAGTTCGCGGAAATAGTTAACAGAATTATTCTTATGAACCCCTTATTTTTATTATACATATATAACAAAACGTGAATGAGATTTATAGTACATCAGAACTTATACTTATTAGGTACATAAAAACATATTACAAACTGACTGATATATGAGTGTCGTGAGTTGAGGAAAACATGGTGTTACTTACAATATATCTTTGTATACAATATTTGAGGTGAAAATATATTCAGAATGAACTTTTTGATTAAATATTTCTTTAACAGAAACAATAATATCTGAGCTAAGGGAGCGGTGCGAGAGAGACAACTGTCAGTTTATCGAACCTTTAATTATTGAATTATGTGTGCGCCCACCACTGTCGTATACGGTGTATGCGATGCTGCAGTCACAATAGTGCTTCAGTACAAAACACCTTTAGTGTGGCTTAGCTATGGTAAATTAAAAACAAAAATAAAATTACAAATTTCTTGACTTCAGTGGTGTTATGACCATTAATATTACCTAATAACCACTCAGGGGACCTCTCACTTATCAAATTACACCGCATTAGTGAAATTGCTTACATAGAAAAGTAGAAAAAGGGAGACTAACAAAAAAACACCTTACAGAAATAATATATAAGATATAATATCTAAGGTAAAGTCTCCCCTGCCCATATGATTAGATTAGCATGTGCTACGAACTAGTTTTTCGCATTTTCTGACGAACGTGATATTTTGAGTTGTGTCACTTTTGAAGATGGTGTGCGATATGTATGTCAATCATCATACCAATTGAAAAAATCCATTCCAACTAAGTCATATAGTCCGCATTGGCCTTACTACAAATCTGCCAAGATTTTTTTCAAACTTTCCCGTTAGCGAGACCGTGTATGACATCCGTATTGTGTGCCAATAGTTAAAACCCGTATACGAGCGACCCGTCCCAAACCCGTATGGTGTGCCAAAAATTGAACCCGTAGCAAAATCCGTGTACAACAACCGTATTGTGTGTCAATAGTCACTCCGCTGATAATTTTGATTATTGTAACCTCTCAGTGGAAAATTAATTTACAAATTTCACAGCAATTTTAATTTCTTTTTGCTTGGGGTTTCTAGTGAATCACTTTCAGATTCATCCTTTACGGTACTAAAATTATAGCATCTTTGTTTATAATCATGCATCTCTTCCTTCTCTTCAGAGATATTGGAAAACATCACAGGCCCTGAAGCCTTTAAAGTCATAATTGTTTTGCCAATACGACGAGATTCTACAAAATATACGAAAGTTTGATTTTTGTACAAATCATCTACATCTTATTAGGTGTTTACCAGCTCTCAGAAATAATTGCCTGCACGATTTATCCACGGCGTTCTTCCCCTGATCCTCTGATAATCCAAATATGTATGACCTAATTTAAATACGTATATAAGTAGCATGAAAATACCAAAATACATGAGCATTTTATAAATATCTTACAAATTTGCCACATCGTAGGGTCCTCGCAATTCAAAGGCATTCTTTGCGCCGCTACTAAAAATAATATTTCTTGATTTCCCACGAACACAATAGTTGTGTGCCAACTTTATCATATCTTTCCGTATGCAATCATCTTTTGTAGCTGGTCCATATTTGATTTCAAAAAACATTCCCCGCT
>NW_023473564.1:0-3735 GCF_013731165.1 Rhagoletis pomonella
TCGAAAGTAAACGGGTATCTCTCCGAACTTTCTCGCTTCTTCACTGCAAAGTGTCTAGCGCTCTCCCCTACGAAATCCTCCGAGACTCTGTTCACAACCTGGACGAAGGAGGTCAGGCTACCGCTGGGGATTCACGTCGATGACACACCAATTCCGACGGTGAATAACCCCAAAATACTCGGAGTAAGACAGCCTGCTCTCCTTCTCTGTGCACTCAACCGCTATTGTCAATAAAGTACAGAGCCGCAACAAGGTCCTCAAGTCGCTAGCCGGCAGTACTTGGGGCAAAGACAAAGAAACGTTGCTGGCAACATACAAGGCAATAGGCCGGCCGGTTTTGAACTACGCAGCGCCAGTGTGGTCGCCAGGGACTAGTAGGACGCAGTGGACGAAGCTACAGACGGTACAAAATACGGCACTGAGGACAGCGACGGGATGCCTCTTGATGTCGCCTGAACACCACCTGCACGGCGAGGCGCAAATGCTACCTGTAAAGGAGCATAATATAATGCTCTGCAAGCAGTTCCTGATCGGGAGCCACAGAAGTGGCTACCCAAGCAGACAGCTGCTTGCAGAGGAGCCCTCGCCTAGGCACATCAGGAGGCATCTATATGAACTAACGGACGAAGGCCAGAGGTTCATTAAGCAACCTCTGGACCCGACAGCTTACAGACAGGCCCTGAACGGCATTCACAGGGACTCAGTCTCGAGTTATGTAGACTCTAGACCTGTGAATGCCGTTCTAGGCACACCACCCCCGGACATTGACGAGACGGAGCTCCATCTGCCTCGGGAGACACGCACAACACTCGCACAACTTCGCTCCGGCTACTGCAGCAGGTTGAACTCCTACTTGAGTAGGTTGAATGAGGATGTGCCGAATGAGTGTCCGGCATGCGGAGAGACCCCACATGACTCGAAACATCTCTTCGCAAGCCCGGAAAACCCGACAACCCTAACGGCCTTGTCCCTGTGGACAAACCCCACAGAAGCTGCACGCTTCCTAGGGTTGCCGTTAGTGGAATTTGACGACAACGACTGAGATACCAACCGATCTGGGCGGGGTTGTTGTAGCCGCTACAACAACAACAACACTATTTTACAATATATAATGCACTTTCCACTAAATTTACCGTTATTTACACTCAATATAGCTCTGATCCAGTACTCCATGAACTTACAGGATTTTACACGAACTTGCAGGAAGTTGCAGGAAAAATGTTCCCGTACTCCAAAATCCTGTAAATGAGAGCGACTTTTGGAGAGTTGTGTAGAGAATGATGTTGCAAGATTTTACCCGAACTTTTTCTTCTGGTAAAATCATGAGAAGTGTCAAGCAATCACTGGTTGACGTTTTTACAGGAAAAATTGTTTTTTTGTTCCCGTACTTTTTGTTGTTACTCACTTTTTACTATCATTTCAGAGAGTAATTTTGCTGTTTGAAAGTTTTACAGGATTTTTCAAGAAAAGTATTGGATCAGAGCTTATATGTGCAGTTAGAGTGTGCACGGTCAAACACATGGTGAAATAATTAGTATGTTCCTTTGAACTTCGGACTAAAACCTGTGGAACTGTCAAACTACAATTTTACTCTCTCAAGTGAGAGTAAAAGGAGAACAGATGCAGAGGTGCACGGGAACGCAAAACGCACTACTTCCTGTAAAAACGTCAGTCGCTTTGTTAACATGTCATTGGTACAACACTGATTTGGCTGAAATATCACTAAATAATTATTACAATGTATACATATTCAAACATTTCCTTGTTTCCTTCCATTTTTTTACAAATATAAGGTTCTTTGCTTTCACCGCTTTCTGTTTTTGTTTGCACATGCAAATCAGCTGATCCTTTGACAGTTTTCATGAACTTACAGGAAAAAACTCCGGACTAAATCCTGTACAAGTTTTATGTCAATACGAGCGTCTTCCTGTAAGTTCTGACTAAATCCTGTAAACCGGACTGCTATTGGAACAGAGTAAATAATAAGGTGTTGTCACTTAGGAGGTGGTTGTTGTAATTTTGGCAATTCGGCATACCAGCGTTACATTACAGTAATGCGTACTCTATTCATTCCAATTTCATTTCTGGGCAAAATGGACCAAAAAATGGAGCAGACAATTTTGTGAAAAAAGTATGCGTAGGTATCACTTACTACGTTTATACGCACGTATTATTTGCAAATAACAATTTGCAAAATGGTAAAATTTGCCGTATAAACGCTGGGAACACATCAAGATAACCAACCGTTCAGCTATGGTAAAACTGAAAATGCAGACCGATAGTACTTTTTACGCTGATATCAACTATATAAATATTATTGGCCGCAATTAAAAAGTAACGAAGATATAAAAGGTTAAAGAAAATTTTTGTGGTATCTTAAAATATTAATTGGTAAAAGTGCACTTTACGGGAACCAGGCGTCCAACTCCTTTTTGCGTTGGCGGCCTTCGGCCGCACTTACGGATTATAACCCTGAGGCAGTAGAATTCTCCTTTCTGTGTTGCCAAAAAAGGGGGGATTGAACACCTTTTGCAGAGAACAACTTTCAATTACTCCCCTTTATTTGCATCAAATTCATCAAAACATGGTGCGAAAAGTGCAAAGTGAAAGTGTTTTTTGCGAATAACTCTTACATTAATTAAAAATCTTAATTTAAGTAGAATTCTCCTTTCTGTATTGCCGAAGAAGCGGAGCTGAACACAGCCGGTTCTACGTACCGGAACGACTCTGGTTTCACCCGACCAAGGGCTGTTGTTTCGGCGATCTAACCCCGTTTAGGTCGGCGAAGTATCTCAGAAGTTGTCCGTCCATAGGGCTACATTCACTACGTATTCTCCTACTCAGGGCCGGCATCGAGTCAAACCCAGGGCCAAAAACATACACCTGCTGTGTATGCCGGAGACGATTACACCACAACTCCACCTCAGTCAAGTGTAATGCCTGCGAGGGGTGGAGTCACCTCAGAGTCTGCTCGGGACTACGGACACATAGACAGTGGACCACGTCGCACGTGGCCCCCTGTTGCTCAAACAGAGCAGCCTCCACGGCTAACCACAGTCCGCCCGAGCAGCCCCACACACTCACACAGCAGCCTCACACAGTCACCACAACACAACAACATAATAACACCACAGATCGTACCACAGCCACCACAGACCACATAACACACACAACCGCACCACCACCCACACGCCGCCGCCAACAACTCCTGGTTCCCCCTACAATCTGCACGGTATGTCAGACCAGGATATTCCGTAATGTGACATCAGTCAAGTGCAACACCTGCCTTGGCTGGTGCCACTTTAGGGCATGCTCAGGTCTGCGTACCACGCGAGATTGGACTGGGAACTTCGAGGGCCCGTGTTGCGCTGCTCGGTCGCAGAACCCAATTGCGAGGCCCCCCGCCACCACCACAGGGCGGCAATCACCACAGCAGCACACACAGCCAACGGCGGCAAGAACATACACTTCACTTACACCCCACATCACGACACGTCTCCCGAACCACATGAAGCTCCTTCAATTTAACTGCAACGGGCTACAGAGCAAGATTGAGGAGATAACCGTCTTCATGTGTCGGCATCGTATATTGATAGCTGCGGTCCAAGAGACGAAGTTGCACAGCAATTCAACTTTGTTGAATTGCGCCGGGTACAACGTGCACCGTCGAGATCGCGAGCGAGATAATGGTGGTGGCTTAGCGTTCATCACGCACCACACCGTGCAGTATCGTCT
>NW_023473565.1:0-3734 GCF_013731165.1 Rhagoletis pomonella
AATTGCAGCATGCAGAATATCTGTCGCAGCGATTTTGTAATTTTTGAAATTTTACGATTTTTTTTTTTTAATTTTAAAAATGTAAGATACTTCAAAATATTAAAATTAAGCGATGAAAATACTTTTCTTGCCAAAACGAACGAATCTAGTGTAATAAAACTAGTGTGTCACCAAATGAAAAAAATTTACAATGAGCAAAATATGACTAAACTAAACTAAAATTGCATTGTTACATTTTTTTATTGGCAAACTCGAAATTCATTCTAAAATTCTTAAATTGTTATGTAATTACTTTTAGACAATACGAAATTTAAGTTAAGGCGTGCGAGTAAACTTGTTAGATGAGTGCATATGGTGCTATGGGGCGTATACGTTACATACCCAACTACGGGTATATGAGCACGAGTAGTTATTTTTACTTTTCTAATACCCATACCTTTTTTAAGTTTTTATTTAAATAAGATTTCACGATGGAATCCGGTTCTTTAAACAAAACTGAAGATAATGCATTTTCTAAGATAGGCGTAACACCATTTTCGTCCAAAAACATGTTTTAGAGTGGTAAAAAAAAATCCGAGCTAGGGTCCGGACACTTTCCAAAATTTTTCCTCTTGCCGAAAGAGGTGCTGGCACCAAACTTTACATTTCTAAGTATAAATTTAGACGATGCTCATGAAATGGTTATATTTTACTCTAAAGTATATTGTACATATATTAACCAAACAATTGCTTAAGCAACCTAAGATCATTTCAAATTTAAATTAGTTGAACAAATATTGACAGCTTTATTTATCAAGGCAGCCACTAGCTTTTTATAAAAGTCACCAATATTTTAGTCAGTTTGAAAGAGATTCAGTAGCGCATTTCAAAGTTGTTGAGCACCTTTTATTTGTTGCAGTAGAACACTGAAAGTTGGTATAGATATTAAAAATACCCAAAGTCAAAAATAAGAGTGTGCCCCATTTCCTACGCCGACATTTTTTCTCCCCATACAAAACTTGGACCACTCTAATATTAGATACATACCACAGCGCATGGCAGTGCGCGCGTGTGACGAAAACAGCCACAGTTTGCAAAATAACTCTGCGACAATTACACGCATTTTTGATGCAATTTCAAGTCAACTCGAACCCGATTGGAATGCCTCAATTAAACGCTATAGCAATAAAATCGGTAGCAATGCTACTAATATGCCTGCTGCATGCATAGATTTACAAACAAAAAGACACACAGTGCATGAAAATTACATGCAGACAAACAGGTGATGGTAGAGAGTGATTATGACCATCAGCCAACGTCACGCACGCACACGCGACTAGAGGATGCATACCTTGATATAATCTCTACTACATGCTACTTCTGGGCATGTATGCTTTTGTATGTGCGTGTATAACAATTTAGCTGACGATCGATGGCATAATGAAGCGTAACGACCGTGTAAACCGGTAGCTGTTCGATAGTGAAGAAACATCATTGACCAGTCGTTGGACGGACAATATGCATACATACATATGTATGTATGTACATACTACGTCCCAAGTCGCTAGTCGCTAGTCACAAGTCTCACCAGCAGTAAAGTGACGCGTATGCAGCCAAATGGCACAATTGGCGGCATGCAAGGTGACTGTGGCTTGTTCTTAATTTGAATATTTCCACCTTTAGCTTTTTGGTTGTCCATTTGTGTGTTTTCTTCGGCTTTTTTGTTACTTTGTTGTTGTGGCATTTTGATTTTTCGTTTTGTATGAATAAGCGGATACACATGTATACGTAAGCTACTCCACTTACATAGGTATATAGTATAGTATAACAATATCTAAGCTTCGACAGCCAGCTAAGATCTGAATAAATTTGTCACAGTGCACTTATTCAAACTAATATTGATCAATATGCGGGAAAGCCAACAGAACGTGCTTTGCGTCTTTGTATACATTGCATTATGAGCACAGAGGTGAATCATACAAGCCAGAGCAGTTCTAGTACTTCCGGAAGCAGCTGTGGCCAGTTAAAAACTGCGTCAAGTGGAAGTTTAAATTCCCATGCTTTTGGTTCAGCCATTTTTCAATACTAGCGATGAGGGTATATGTCCACCTTCTCCGACTAATAAGTCCATGGGCGTCATATCTGCAATAACCATTGCTGCATCGTCTGGCGTCGTCCTATACACACATATTCCTCAAAGAGCACTGGGCCTGTATACGACCTCACATGGTTTTTTGTAAGCGCTCACTACCAATGATTTAGCAAAGATTAGGGCCGTATATAATAATACCAAAGTGACCACCGGTTACGGCATACATCTTGGTACCGGAATCCGTGAGATATTCTAGAACTTTGTCATCCAGGTAACTTCTTATGGTGTTGAACATGTACGATGAAACGGCTAGCTTCTGGAGTGCTTTTGAAATGTGTAATCAATCCGCAGAATTGAAGGCGTTTTTTACGTCCAATGTTACCATTGCCCTGATTGAAACCACTCTTTGCATTGCCGCTGTTGTTGACCTTTGCTTGCGGAGCACATATTGGTGTGGTGATGGTCCCGCCGCGCTTTCAGTGAACTCAAGTAGCCGATTATGTATGACGCGTTCTAGTAGCTTGCCCATGGTGTCAAGGAGACAAATAGCACGATGGTACTTGGCGGTTTTCCTGGTTTTGGGAGCAGCACCAGTTTTTGTTCTTTCCACACTTCAGGGCACACTCCTTACCTTAGACATATCTGTATTACCCTCACGAACAAGTGGGGGTTTTCAACAATGGCAACCTTCAGCGCAATATTTAGAACGCCATCTGGGCCAAAAGCTTTGCGATCTCCAACCAATTTTGCGGCATTAATTACTTCTATCGCCGTAATTTGAATCACTTCACTTTCCGATACGGGGGGCACTTGGAATGCTTGCTGCTTTGCGGTTAGGAAACAGGATTCGAACAATCGTATTTAGTAAGGCTGAGAATTTCTTATGGGATGTTTTAGCAACCCTTGGCATCACTACATTGTATGCACTTCGGGTTTTCATCAGCCTCCTCGCATAGCTTCGCTTAATTTCATCCTTCAATTGTTTTCTCACAATTTTATATCTTGCCTGCCTGATTTCGTGCTCCACGGTCAGCCTGAGCCTCTGGCTGCAGCATTTTGTCCTTGACTCCTTGATGGTATCACTCCACCAATACACTTGTCTGCGATTTGGACCGTTAAATTTCCATGATATTGCTGCTTCGCATGCTAGAGAAAAATTAGACACAAACTCATCCGCAGCCCCACTCGCTGAGTTCTCCTCCTTGTCCCGAATAGCGACGTAACTCAGGACTAATTTAAACAGACTTTTATCAAGCGATGCTGGAAATTACCACGTCTGGTAATTTCATTTATTTCGGTTAGTCCACTCTCTTCCAGGACTTTCCATAGTAATGTCATGACCAGAGCTTGGTGGTCATAATGCGTATAGTGTTCGCTGACCTTCCATTTCATGCATATAGCTAACGAGCTACTTGAAAGGGCTATGTCGGTGACAGATTCTCAATTATCCCTGCCAAATATGCTAATTGCTCCGTGGTTTGCTATGACCAAATCCAGCGGCGCAAAAGTTTCTAATAACGCAGCGACTTTTGCGTGAGTCCTGCGACTAAGCGGATGTCGCCTGGCAGCAGTTTCAGCAATCCTATCAATCAGATCGTGGAATTCTTGAATATTCTAGCTTGCAATATGTATGTCTGACCATATACATATACATATATGTATG
>NW_023473566.1:0-3734 GCF_013731165.1 Rhagoletis pomonella
CCCAAGAGTTCCGTAGGAAAGTCACCAAGGTTCCGCGAATTTAATTTTGGTATGAATAAGCACGGCGGTCGGTTTGAGTTGCACACAGAAAGAAAAGTTCTATAAACAGCTTGACCCAAACGCAATTATCTGTTTTCATGTATACATACATATGTACTGGTAGTTGGTATGATTGCCATACTGAGTGCCATACCTACATAAGAGCGCTGAGCTTGCGCGCGCCAGTTTTTTTTTTCTAACCGGTATGTGTTGTTGGCCGCTGTAGCCAAAGAGTTACATACAACTTTCTACAGGGAACGCGACGAATTGCCAAATGAAATGTGGAATGTTATAACTGGGCATCATGTGAAATCTTTGCCAGATTATTTTTCGGATGGTAGTAGTAATATCGGTTTGGTACAAAATCCATTTACGAAGCATTCATATATCTTCAGAGTACTTCGACATTGTAACAACACACATTTGAATCTGTGTCTCTGAAAGAGTTTTGAGTTAGTGTTAAGAGTAAATATCATGAAGTCGCTAAAAAAGGCCATCTCAACTTTGCGCCCTTCTGTCACAACGTACTCTGTCAACAAGGGATTCAGCTTACACTTATACAAAAAACAGATTCAGGTCGAAGTTGGATTACCCCAGAAATGTGCATACAGCTTTCAGACATTATATCGAACTACTATTTTATACAATAATCACTTACAGTGAAACAATTTCATTTTTCACATTAAAAGTTAAATTATGTATACTACTTCTAGTAAAAGTTTTTATTCATATTTAAATTGCTCTTCCTTTGATTTTTAGTAATTTGATGTGGGGTTCCATAAAATGAAATGTGGTTAGTAAGGGTTGCATCATCTTAAAAGTTTAAGAACCCCTGATGTAGATGATGTGGAACTTTCATCTTTTTGACCTGGCTTAAGGTTACATGAACCAGGTAACTAAGTGGGCGATCAACGGCGGCTGTCGTGGAAGCATAACATTGGGGAAAGGATAGGAAAGGTGTCGGTCGCCTTGTATTCATAAGCTCTAGGAAACCAGATTTAAGCCTACACTGTTTTAAGGAGACCTTGTGGTGGAGCTCACTAGAGAAGGCTGCACTTGTAAAACAGGAATTAGCGGAGCATTGGGAACCACACCTCCACCTGCGGATATTGCATACAGAATTGTCGCGGCACGAACTGCTGTTTGGCTAAGGGAAACCAGGTCCTTTTGTGACATAAAAAAGGAAACGAAGACATTTGTCTGCTGCAACAAATGTCTTTATAGGGTATTTTAAAGGACCTTACCTCTCAAGGGCTAGTGATGAAGGTTCTGACAGGCCATTGTGCGATTGGTATTTATGCGGCGAGCATAGGAATTTCGACTGATCCTTTTGTATCAGCTGTCACAAGGAAGATGAAGTGGAATCATATCCACACTTTCTTTTCGACAATCCAACCTTCCCGAGGCTCAGGGATCGAAAGCAGCCGCATTCGAAATTTGGTAATCGGCTCGCAGCGTTAACCCAACCTAAGCTGAACTTCTTTGAGCTATGAAATAGTTGGTTACATTATGTAAACCATATATGTAATACTTCTATATTGGCAGTTAAAGCTTAAACAGTCAACGACGTAACGTAGACGTAGGTTGACGCAGACACGATCTACCTTATGGGATTCGCGTGTTAACGAAAACTCACCACCGCATGACGGTGACGGTGCCGTTGCTTCTCTCTCTCTCTATCAACAGTAAATTTGATATGCTGCTACGTACGTCCACCTACGTTTACGCTACGTCGTTGACTAACTGCGCTTTAAGCAAGGCGTATTCAATAAGGTGGTATCGGTACGCCAACAACAAAATGGACATGTATTTTGTTTTTGCGGCGAGGACTGTCAAAAATTTAATAGGAATGATGTGAAAGAGAACAAAAAACAATAGACAATCAACTGCTCCAACCAATCAACAGCAGCCATTTGACATATGAAGCCGTGAGGCGAAGGAAAATAAAAGGGTGCTGCTATCACCTGTTAAATACGCCTTGGCTTTAAGCTAACTTCTCAAAGTGTAAGCATTCCGAAATCAAAGCGAGACAGTCTAGTACCGTTTTTGTCAAAGTATTGTGTAATTGAGTGTCGTTTTTGTATATGTGTTGTGTAAATGTTTATTTATAAACGTGTGTGTTCATTTTCTTTCGTACGTGTTTATTGATATATCTGTACTGTAGTGTTTTCGGACGGTACTAGCTCTTACTGCCAATATAGGAGTATTACATATATACTGTAAACACATTATTCAATAATAGGTGCAATCCCGTATTCCTCGGACTCGGACTAGGAAAACTGTCAAAAAATAAAAATTCGCTCAGAGCGAGAGAGTAACATTGAAAAGTATGGGATCGCTTTCTTGTAAAAAATGGTAACTTCTGTCCACTTCAACATAACCTCCAAATTTTGGTTGTAAATTTTTGCTTATTTTGTATGTAAACACTCAGCTCACACATGTAAATAACCAAAAATACTTTCAAATTCATTAGAACCCACTTAAACAAGTAATTAAATACTTTTCAACCTGAATTAGCAGAGTGCACTTTTCTTTTGTTTACAATTTGGTTGCCAAACACACTACAGCTGATCGTTTGACACATTTACTAGAATTTACCAGCAAAAAATTCTCGGACTAAAACTGGTAACCAGTGTTGCCGCGCCGTCTCAAGAAAATGTATCCCTGACCAAGCCAAAAATGTATCCAAATGTATCCAAGTTTCTTTTTTTACATATACATCTCATAATTTGTAAGAAAACCAAACATTTTCATGAAAAATACATAATTTAAGGACTTGGAATACATGTGCATAAAATGAAACATTTGTAATTTCAATTTATAAAGTACATTTTTTGTGCATAAGTATTTTGCGAAGTAAATATAATAAATAGCAAGTACACTCTAAAAAGAGCATGTAAAACTACTACTGAAAAGTATCTATTTTTCAACAAGAATCTGTATAAATATACGTATAAGATGTTCAGTATTTGATTTTGAACTTGAGATCTTTAAAATATACATATAAATACACATATATAGAATGTTTAAAATTGCAAAAATTTTCGAACTACAAATACATATGAGTAGTCTACTTGCAAAGTGCGCTGTGTAAAATTTTTTCGATTCTTAGTTTTTGGCGGATTACGTACCAGTATTTAAAGTAGTTTCGTGTCCACTAACAACAGAGTGCAAAATCTTTTTATGTTCTGAAAAAATAGCATCAAATATTAGGTCTTCTTCCAAAAGTCGCTATCATACTTATTTATGAACTTTCAAAAGTATCAATCTTCTGATGAACTTAGAAAGCTGATTTAGGTCGTATAGACTGTTAATGTTATCTTATGGCATGTTATGTTATGTTACAATTTTATAAGGCTCCTATTTATCCAAATTTTCAGGTAATAATATAAAAGATGCAATTTAAATGTTACTTGTTGTCGTAGTCGCTTTTTCAAATTTATGGCTTTCTATTATAAAATCACAGAACGCTGTTTGCAAGTGGACTACTCATTTCCTACTAATAATAAACATTACTTTATTTTAAACATGTTATATGTAATTTTGCTCTTGCGACAAATTTGGTATGTATGAGTAAAAAGGCAATGATTAATTTTATTACACGGCGTGCGAATTTGCACACATTAAAAGAGGAAACTGGTTACCTCTTAGCGACGCGAGGCCTTCCACTGCGTTTGGGGTTAAAGTAAAACACT
>NW_023473567.1:0-262 GCF_013731165.1 Rhagoletis pomonella
ACCAAATAAAACACACTATTTTAGTGTATTTACTTCGAACACACACACACACACGGCGCTACGACTAGAGTGCTAGCAACCTTATGTCCAAAGAGAGGGAGAGCGAGAGAGAGGTGACGTTCGTTGTGGTCGTGCGGTCGGGTCGGAGCGGATGATGGCGAGAGCGCTAGCAGCACGGCGGTTGACTCTCAGGAGCAGCGCAGCAACGGTGAGATCGCTAGCAGCACGGCGGGTGACTCTTGGCAACAGCGAGGCAACGCTT
>NW_023473567.1:272-3733 GCF_013731165.1 Rhagoletis pomonella
GTGAGATCGCTAGCGGCACGGCGGGTGACTCTCGGCAACAGCGGAGCTACGGTTGAGCAACGGTGGGAGTGCTAGTAGCACGGCGGGTGATTCTCGACAACTGTTGAGCAACGGTTGGGCAGCGGCGGCGGCACAGCGGGTGCCTCTCGGCAACAGCGGAGCAACGGTTGAGCAACGGTGGGAGCGCTAGCAGCACGGCGGGTGATTCTCAACAACTGTTGAGCAACGGTTGCGCAGCAGCGGCGGCACAGCGGGTGACTCTCGGCAACAGCGGAGCAACGGCGGCGGCACAGCGGGTGACTCTCGGCAACAGCGGAGCAACGGTTGAGCAGCGGTGGGAGCGCTACGACGGATGATATGCAGCAGCGGGTGACTTCTAGCAGCAACTGGCCCTCGGCAACCGGTGGAGCGAAACGACCTAGCAAGACTAGCAAGACTCACTCCAGGCACTGCCATTCCCCTAGTCGCTCTCTACAAAAGTAGGGGCTGGAACGGGTCGGCAGTGTCGGAGGCTCAACCAGCCGGCGGCCAATTAGGATGCCTAAAAGGCGTGCAATCCTGGTCTGCCGGCGGGTTGAGTCGTACTTGGTTTTGGCTTGCCCAGTCGGTGAAATATTAGTGCGCCCGCAGGCACACCAGGTGATTCGACCGACTGGTCACGCCGAGCTTGGCCGACGAAACATTAGTTGTGCAAGCACACCACGGGCTCATCGACCAATCAAGTCAGCTACTCACCTAGCAAGACTGACCTGACTGCGCACTTGTTGAGCCTTTTATGCCTGTTGCGCTGTATGCTTGTTGAGAATTCGTCGTGTGCCGTCCCGATTTATGAAGTGTGGTGAGCGAAGTGGTTGGTGAGTTTTTCGGGCATGCTGCTGGTGTGCTGCTAGCAGTGCTTCACTTGGTGTAGTGTGTATGTACAATGGTGTGTGCATGTACGTCGCTGTATGTATGTCTGTATTTACATGTACGGTGGAGTATGTATGTACAATGTTGTATGTATGTGCGGTGCAGTATGCATGTACAACATTGTATATATGTACGATGCTGTATGTTATTGTATCGTAGCGGATATGCTACGTTACAGTCCCCCTCCCACTTCGGGGGACGGAAGGTTGCGGCGTTCTAGAGCTATGGTCCTATGGACCTTCACTACCTTCGGCAGAGGTATAATTTTCCACCGCACGAAGTACGGTGGCTCAGCCGGTGTGTGTGCGTCCCGTTTGTGTTGTTACTTTATTTAAAAAGAGAATTTTACATGGCATGCTATTACTAACCTATCTATATGTGTATTTATATGTGTACATGTATATGACTAAGTATATATATAAAAACGATTGAAACTTATTATTATTATTCTTTTACAGAAGTTCCTATTCTACTTTCTTATTTCGCTTTTACGTACGGATACAAGTATACACTAATTACAATGCTTTTATGCAAATGGAATTAAATAATTACAAATTTAAACAGGTTTTTGAAAAGCAAAAAAAAAGCTAAATAAGGTCTCTCGGTTGAGGACGGCGGGGTGTGTTCCTGGGCGGCTCACTTGGTCGGTGTTTGGCGCTATGTCTTCGTTTTCGGGCTCTTCGCTGGCATCTGTTATTTGTTGGTTGCTGGCTGCGGGTGGTTGCGTCATCTCCTCTGGTGAGTTTTCGATGGTGATTAGTAATTCTGTCTGATGAACACGCGGCTTGTTCGGAGACCACAGCGTGGCTTTGGATGGTGGTCGTTACGGTCGTGTTGCGGGGGCCGGTCCATTGCTTCGCTGGCTGGTTGCACTTGGGTGTGTTCATACGGCCGGCGGTGGTGCTAGGCCTGATGATTCTGCCAGAGAGCTTTCGGTGATTTCTCAAAAATTCGGTTCGCTTCTGCTCTTCCCGTAAGTGTTCTCTCTCAGTTGTCGCGCACAACTTGGCGGGTGTGTCTGGTTTCCGCAAGTTGGCTGCGGCTAGTTGTTGGCCATCCAGCATGATGGCGATCCCTCTTTTCCTGAGAAAGTCCATTCCCAAAATTATGCGTTCAGCGAGATTTGGGATCACTGAGACCAGCGTCGTCGTTGCTCGTCCGCTGTACTTGATATTAACGGAGTACGTATACGAACTTGAGATGCACGTTTGGTCAGCGAGTTGCACGTTGCGATGGCTGAGCCGTGGTCGGATCATACTTTTCTCCAAGTGCTTGCGTACGGTTTTGTCGACATACGTGACCGTGGCGCCGGTGTCTACCAGTGCTCGCACACTCATGCCCTCGATCACTACGTTGGCGTAGAATCGGCCATCCAATCTTCTTCCGCGCTGTACATTCGTATAAGCGGAAGCGGCGGGGAGCGGTGCCGTTGCTGAGTTGCGCGTTCTGGCGGGCGGATTAGCATCGGATGAGCTGGCGGTGTCGCATAGGCGGTCTCTGGAGAGAATGTTGTCCTGGCCACATCTGGAGCAGAATAGTTTCTTAACTCCTCGGCATTGGAAGCGGCGGTGTCCGTGTGCTTTGCATCGCCAGCAGGATTTCTCTCTACTGTAACCTCCGTCCAGGGGGAGTAGGCTGTGTGCCGTCTGTCTATTTTGTCTGGCTTCTTCGCTCTTCAGGAGCTCAAATTCATCGGTGAGCTCCATCAGCTCTTCAATTGTCCTGAACTCACCCCGCTTAACAAAGAGGCGGTACTCCACGCGTAGGCCATCGTGGTCCTCCTTGTACATAGTCGGGTGTTGGCGTATCAGGGTTTGCAGTGCCAGGATGTAATCTTTCGCTTTCCCTCTGCTCTGTTGCTTTCGTTGTCGGATGGCATCTTCCAGCTGGCTCATATACCGCCTTGGCAGGAAGAAACTCTTCACTTCGGCAAGGAATGCAGCCCATGAGCGGATATGCGGTTTTCGCACGCGATACCATTGAAGGGCCTTCCCGCTTAACACTTCAGGTAGGGTTGGGAGGAGGTTGTCCAGTAGGATGCGGTAGCACTCGGCTAGTTCTTCGATCCTCTCCAGGAAGTCGTGTAGCGTGTCGCCTCCTGCAAAGTGTACGTCCCATCGACGGACGGTGTTCATTAGTTCGGCGTCGCTCATCTCGTTGCTTCTTGGCGTTATATGCCCAGTCTCTTCTGGTTGTGGGCTTGTGTTGTCGATCTGGATGGAAGGGAAGTGGCCGAGTGACAGCTTCACGGGCCTTCTCTCTTCAGTATTAATCTCCTCTTCCAGGTCTCTCAGTAAATTTTCCGTTGATTTGCGGTTGCGCTTTGCCTTTACATATGCGCTAAGTGCGTTGCGCAGGTCGGCGACTGTGTATCCCTCTACGAAAATTCGATGTCGCTTGCACTCTTCTATCAACTTCTCCTTCTTTAACAGGTATATCCAGCTGAGGGAGTCGATGTTCAGCGTATTGGTTTTGCTCTCGCTGGCGCGTGTGTCATCTGTTGGTTGTGTGTGTTCGAAGTAAATACACTAAAATAGTGTGTTTTATTTGGT
>NW_023473568.1:0-3733 GCF_013731165.1 Rhagoletis pomonella
CTGCAGACAAGATTTCTGAAGGGATCCTGGGACTTGAGCTTCTGCTTCTTTTAAAAATTTGTCCGGAGAAGGATACGAAGTTGTCTCGTACTTTTCTCCTCGGATATCCTCGACGATAATAGCAGCAGCTTCGCGTAAAACTCTCAATCTTTCTTCTTTCGGATCGCGAGCTCTACATTCGTAGCATGCATTTGATAACAGCTTACGTCCGGTGACATTCTTAAAGCAAGCAATGGGCGAAGTACTTTCAGAAATGACTACACTGTCATGATATTTCGATACCAAGCGTTGTTTGACAGTAGAAATTGTGGGCTTGTAATCACCTTTAATTTGTTTGATTAAATGTGTCACTGAAAATTGACACTCCTCATAATTATCATCAATATAATCATATATATCGTTCATTGCTTCATTAACTTTGTCACATTCCACTCGTCCTGATTTTATTCCTGATTGTATTCTATATAATGATATACAACAAGCAGCGTGATATCGTGCACCAACTACGGGTAAATCGGGGACATCATTAATACGCTCAATAACTTCTCGAGCGAAATCATCCTCTCTATAGAATAAATGTTTGAAAACATTATCTCGAACAACGTTTGATTTAACGAGTGATATCCTTTTTCGAGACTTGGGAATAAATTTTGTTTGCTTCGCAATAACTTCTTTATCAGCTGGTTTTGCGCAAATAAAACATAAATTGTGAAAATCAAAAATCGGCGTTACGAGCTGTTGCGATGATGATGATGTTGAAGGTAATAATGATGATGTTGAAGGTAATGATGACGATGCCTCGCTGACGTGGCGGCGACGCTGGGCTGCATCCACATTTTGCTCTCTCGTATAGCTACGCCAGCAATTTCTATGGATTGTCACTGAATCCAAATCTCTGAGCTTTTTCCCTGGCTATCACCTCTTTCGATACTCACGGACAACGGTTTTGTAACGCCCTTCTCCTTAGCAATTGAAATTTTACCACTATCTAAAGATTTTTCACATATAAAGCACTTCTCCATTCCAAACACTTTCGCCTCGAGCCAGGCAGAGCTGGAGTTTATTTTGGACACAAATTGTTAAAAAATCCCGTGACCAAAATGGTTACCAAATAGTTTATTTTAATTATTTATATAAGACACCCGAAGGACATACACTAAATAAGAACGCATTTATATAGAGACACTACGAATATAAATTTAAGTATCAAAACGCCTATACGATTTAAGTTACTCGCACATATGTTCATTGATGGGTCAAACACTACATAATTCGAAATCAGCGCTTACTATGATACAAAAAACAATTATGAGAATTATTTTATGAAGGTTTAAATGTTCAATTCTTCATTAACTAATGATTTTGTTTCGAAATTAAATCAGGGTGGTGGGTTAGTTCTACAACCGGATATACAAAAAATTTGGATAGAACTCTATCCAAATTAGTCCCTATTTAGTTTAAATTTTGAAGTTAAATGTTTTGATATACGGTATGCGAAAAGATGAAAATGAACATCAAAACCCAAAACTCAACCGTAGTGCCAACTATCGGACCCAGTTGTGAATATAAACCATCCAGAAATCCACTCAAAAACATGGGTCCAGCCGCTTAGGAAGAGCTCAGTGATATAAACACACCCACAGAAGATTACCGGCGTTTTCAAACTGATCCGCCATTTTAATTTTTCAAATCTGATTCAGATTCGTAATCAGAGACCTTAAGAACACTAGATTGTAAAGTTTTAAGCGAATCTAAAGGATTAAAATTTTTTTTTCGCCATATTGGGTCCGCAATTTTGAATTTTTCCAACCTGACCTCAGATTCGTAATTAGCGGCCCCAAGCACCCCAGACGAAAACTTTACAAACGAATCGGATCGACTTTAATTTTTTGGCCGCCATATTGGGATCGCCATTATGAATTTTTAAAATCATGCTCTAGGTTCGCAATCAGCAACCCCAAAAACATAAGAACCTACTGTTACTTTTTCTTTTTTAGTGTTGGGTTCTCCGGTGGTACAAAAGATGTAAAGCAAAATCTAATTTACGGTTAGTTTAGTCGCCATATTTGAGACGCCATGTTGAATTTTTGAAAAGCCACACTGGTTTTAATGTAGGGCGTCTATGTGATCCTTTTAAGACATTAATCGTTGTAATCCGTCCTATAAAATTTTGGCCATCGTACTGTACCGGTTGACGTGATATGGAAATGAATTTTGGGAGTGTCTATTCGCACTTTGCCAGTGTCACCAGTGTACCGGTGTCGGGAGTCTTCGGCTCTGCCAGTGTCACCAGTGTACCAGTGTCGCCAGTGTAACCAGTGTAACCAGTTTCACCAGTGTCACCAGTTTCACCAGTGTCGCCAGTGTCACCAGTGTCACCAGTGTCGCCAGTGTACCAGTGCCACCAGTTTCACCAGCGTCACCACTTTCACCAGTGTCGCCAGTGCACCAGTGTCGCCTGTGTCACCAGTGCCACCAGTGTCACCAGTTTCACCAGTGTCGCCAGTGTACCAGTGTCGCAAGTGTCGCCAGCGTCACCAGTATCGACGGTGCCGCCAGTGTCACCAGTGTCACCATTGTCACTAGTTTACCAGTGCCACCAGTGTCGCCAGTTTCATCAGTGTCACCAAAGTACCAGTTTCACCAGTGTCGACAGTTCCACCAGTGTCGCCAGTGTCTCCAGTTTCCCCAATGTCACCAGTGTACTAGTGTCACCAGTGTCGCCAGTTTCATCAGTGTCACCAGTGTCACCAGTGTCGCCAGTGTACCAGTGTCGCCAGTGTGACCAGTGTCGACAGTGCCGCCAGTGTCACCAGTTGCACCAGTGTGGCCATATGGTTTTACATAGAAAAGCGCCGCAGACGAAATCGGCCGATTTTTTAATCCTTTTTACTATATATTGAATTTTTTTACAGAAAAAGCGCCGCAGGCGAAAATTTGGAATAAAAAATCGCGCGATTTTTTATTCCACATTTTCACTTTATATTATATTATTGCTTTTTAGATGCGAATTAAAACAAAATTTTAATATATAGTACCAAATTTGGAATACAAAATCGCGCGATTGTTTATTCCAAATTTTTGCCTGCGGCGTTTTTTTCTTTGAAATTTTCACTCTATATTAGAATATTATATTATACCCGTATTAAAAAAAACAATAATTTAATATAGAGTGAAAATTTGGAATAAAAAATCGCGCGATTTTTTCTTTGAAATTTTCACTCTATAGTAGAATATTGTATTATACCCGTATTAAAAAAAAAAAAACAATAATTTAATATAGACTATATATTAAAATATTGTTTTATATTCGTATCAAAAAAACAATAATTTTATATATAGTAAAAATAACGGTAAATTTCAGAAACTTTGATATTTCGAAATTTAAGGACGCTAATTTTACCCAAACAATCCCTTGAAAATAAATAACATTATTATTGAATTTTGGAAAATGGGCATGATGCCGACCACATATATCTATATAAGTTTATCTCATTATATCTAACTGAACGTTCTATCGAAGATGTTTGAAATAGGGGTAACCCCACCCCTGCTTACCATGTAGCATTGGTTTTCGGAAAGGTAAAAAACTATATTGAATACTTGCGCCGGGTATTTAATGTTCGGCTCCGCCCGAACTTAGACTTTTTTACTTCTTAAGAAATAATTTAGGTGAGTAAATTAGTTGATTTAGTTAAATAAAAAATGTAAAGGTTAGTAATTTTTAATAATG
>NW_023473569.1:0-3732 GCF_013731165.1 Rhagoletis pomonella
TGAAAGAAGAAGTATGTAGGTAATATGTAAATTTATAAAAAAAAAAATAATGTAATAGTAATAACAAAAATTAAAATAAATAAATGGCATAACAATAATATATATAAATAATAAATTTGATTGAAAAAAAAATAACCAAGCTAAAAAAAAAAAATTCATCAAAATTTTCATATTTGAGAATTTTTATTTTTGGAGATTGCTTTTGCGTTTTTTTTTATATAACAAATGCAATTTACAAAAGCTGGTTTTGATTTTTTGAAAGTTTGTTGCTAATGGTTTCATAAAAAATTCATGCATATATGGAAAAAAGGCAAAAATACCGTATAAAATCGCAAAAATCAACGCAATTTTGTAGCTGGTTGAAAATTGCACTTCATTGGACTAAAATGGAATGGGCTACAAAACTGACTACTCGAAAATTTTCTAGAAATATAAATAAAATTTGAAAATTTTCATTATTTTTTTTTTGAATTTTCGTGGTTTTTATTTGAAGTTTGAGACTTTGATTTATATGGTTTATATTATAGAATGAACTATATTTTCATAAAAATAATCTAACAAATTTTATATGAAATTTATTCTGCATATTATATTAGAATAAGGTGTACACTTTCATTTGTCGCCTAGTGTAGTTTTCTATTTGTCGAAAAATTACGCTCTATCTACATACTCACTAATTTAAGAAATTCCTTTTTAAATTCTCGTCAAATAGTTTAAGCGTTTTAACGCAATTCGGGCTTACTAGTACAGTAATAACTAGCAGAAACGTACACTCTTAAAGCAGAAAGCTTTCTAATGCGGCAAAAAAATATTTGAGCACATTTCCAGCTACCATCAATACAAATGCTCCAAACAAAGTGTATTACGGTTGCTGCTGATCACTTAATTACACTTCATGAATGGTTACTTAGGCCATTGAACCGTGTCACCAGACAACCAGAAAAACGCTCATCATTATCCATCACTTTGACAATATTAACTACTTGCACACCGTGGAGACCGCATTAAAACAAGCAAAGTCAGTCAACTCACGCACACATGCTTGCACTCAAAAGCCAACGTAGGCAACCTCTAGCTCTAGCTTTCGCTACAATCCTAACAAGCGCCGCTGAAAAAGCCCATATAAGTCATTACTTAACTGGGATTTACACGCTCATCCCATGCTAAGCTTCACGCAGACAAAATTTCTAATAAGTTTGTCTTAAGCTTAAGTGTAAGCGCTTGAGCCTTGCTATGGGGTTTGTGCGTGTTGAAGCTATGCAAGAAATAGCGGCAATGCCTGCGTGCTCGTCAGTACAGCTGATGCTACTTAGTTGACGCTAAATTTGGTGACAATTGTTAATCTCTCATATTCTACATACATGCATACAAAATTTAGTTGAGTATTTGTGTTAGCGCTCAAAAAGTTGTTTCTAATGTTCCAACATGCACGACAGCTAAACACATGCATTTGCTCCTTTATTCTTCTGTCGACTAGGCTGGCTGATTGCCGGTTGACGGGTGCCTATTAGCCTTGCTAGCAGCTCATCAGCGCACGCTAAACAGCGCACGCCATTCTCTAGCGGAAGTAAAAGTAACGAATAATAGTGACACAGCCCAGTAGGAAAACATTGTGACTATGATTTCTTTTTCTGGGAGCTTAACTGGATTAAGATAACACGAAGATGACATACCATGCGTACCAACCCAGGCCAAAATTTACACATACATATATACGTCAGTTTTATTCATCGAAATGTATTCTGAATTGATTAAGGTTGAAGATGATTCCGCTCTATTATACGCTCAACAGCTGATACAGTTGCACCTTGAGGTGCATGAGCTCTGATAAGAAGCCGAAAAAGTACGTTCATGTATGTCATAATCCGAAAAAAATATCTTTTTACGTGACGAGTAATACGGTATCCTATGTGACGATTCGACCCCTCATTTCTGCATTTAAAAAATTCATGTTTCAGATACTGCAATCCACACGGTTCTCTCTTGATGTTATGTGAGTGGTGAAGGATCCACTTTTCGGTCTGCACTGATCAGTTCGGTGCGGAAAGTTTTCAAAGCTCCTTATAATTCTGAAGTGTGCATAGCTAGAAGAGAACTTGAAACTCACGGCAGCTTTGATCTCTATTTTTATGAGCATAACTTAGAGCATTGCGTCAAATGCTAGAGCAAGGTTGATTCTAACCCCTCTATTCTAAAAGAGTCACAAAACTTAGCTCATCACTGTTGTGATTTCAAGTGCGCCGAGAAATGTGTCACAAAAAAATTCGATTTTTTTAGCGCAAGCTTTGAGGCGCAGTAGAAATCACAGCAGTGATGAGCTAAAGTTTAAAAGAACATCCGCCATACTCACTTTTCTCCAGATGAAAGCGCTGATTCGCAATAATTCTGTTACAAATTCTGTGATTTCACTGCACTTCGACGAGATGTATTGTCCTGATTTCAGGACAAACAATCTAATTTAGGATTTGGTCGGACTTTAAAAAAAAAAAAATTTTATTAAAAACAACAAATAATTTGCAATTGGTAGAAGTTAGCTGCTATTTCAGAGATCACCACATCTCATTAGACTTCTTCATCGAGTTCATGGGGACTTGAACTCGCAACTTTGTAATTTTATCGTCTAACAGAATTAGATCATTTTATTTCATTTGCGGTTTACACACCGTGTGGGTTCAAAAGATTGCTTAGTGTAATTTTTTAAGATTTTTATTTTGGGTTTATAATTTTATGAAACTAAGTAGGTATGTGAATCCCTCAAATATATTCTAGCCACTAAAGGCCAAAAATAGTAAAACTGTCGTTCTTGGGTTTTTATCTGATGTCAGATTTTTTTAAGGATTTTGAAATTTCAAGGAAATGCTTATTTAAAAATACAAATTTAAAAAGTAATAAAATGAAAGAAATTAAATCCAGGAGGACAAAATAAATAAGTATCCAAAATTTTTTTCTTTTAATATTTTTTTTTGTCTCTAACTAATAAAGTTAGAAGGACGAAGCCGGCCGGATAATGTCCTAAATTTTTATTTCAAGAATAAACATTTGAAATTTTCACGTAAATTCGAGGAAAAAGTTTAAAAAGGACATTTTTTATACATTTTTTAATTTTACAGAAAAACGAGTTTCCGACGTAGCTTTCTAAGTATTTAGTCAGTAAGGTATTTTCTAACGGAGAGGGTGATAAATTATATTGCAAAAAACACAACTATAACATATATAATACATATACATAAATACCTGACTACTTAACCTGTCGGAAGTGACAACCAATAGCAACAAATCAAGCTAAACTGATTAAATTAGAACACACTTATCCAAATAAATTATCTCCGGACAAGCCTCTTAACATCTGATAATTTTCAAAATTGGCAATTAGGGCTTTCAAAAAACTAGCAGCATGCTGTACGCCCACTCACCTATGTACATATGTATGTGTGCACATAAATCCATAAGTTACGCCTTAACTTATTAAGCTGTTCCAAAATCCTTGCTACACTTGCCATGTGGTTGCTAGGATTAGAACGCAAATTAGCGGAACAAAGCAGTTTAAGCGTTTAAATAGTTCATGACAACGTTAGCTTTGGAGTGAAGTGCCGAAAAAAATGGATAGAACAACGAAAAAAAAACAAAAATATCGGCAAATAACAAAACTGTGAATGACAGCGCTCCTGTGCAATTGCTGTTGCTGGTGGTGCTATTTAGTTGCGGCGGCAGCAATTTCGGTAATAATAGCTG
>NW_023473570.1:0-3731 GCF_013731165.1 Rhagoletis pomonella
ACAGGATAACAGCACATCCTCTTTAGCGTTGTCTGGCAGCATACATTTTTACTTTACATGCTTTTCGAACTCATAAGTCGTCCTATGGGAGTACCATTGCCGGTACCACCACCCCTGCGCTGTTTGGCAGCTAGCTTGCTCACACTGTGTTTTGTTTAATTTTTTCTTTCCCTCTAACACATGTTTATTATTGTAACTGCCACCTCATTTCCCTGCTGAGCAATTTTTATTTGCTGCATTTTATTTTGTGGCAAAAAAGTTAAACAAAATAAATAGCAATAGCAGCATAACTTAAGGCGTGCACGCATATGGCGCGTCGTCGCCAGTCGTTGACAACTGTCGCACGTAAGCGCACACTCACATAAATATGAATGTGTGCAGATAAAGTGCTCCTGTGGGGCAGACAGCTAGACAAGAGTGCAAGTGTTTGCTCTAGAGCGAAATTGCTGTGCAACGCATGACTTTGGCGGAAAAATGTTGGAAGGAAAGAAAATTTAGTGAGCTAAGTTATAAGAAAAAGTATTCGCGCCATCGATTTTGTTATCTGTATCGCTGTATGATGCTCTAGTAAATCGAGCAACTGCAGACAATTCTGGTGGCCTTACTGGAGAAGGTTGAAGAAATTTTAATTGAAATACTTGGCCGAATATCTTCACAGAAGGACTAATGAGCCAAAGGCTCATGCGAAACGTTGTCAGGAGTAGTAGCACGTTGTGAGTTTCAAGCCATAGCGTCTTTAAACGCAACGAAAAGACTGATACTCTCGCGAAATTTACAGCCCAAGGGAGTCTAATACTTCAAGAATGATAGAATACAAGATTGCGCCGATCAGAGAGGATTTTTGAGAATAACTTTTGTGTGACGTCACACTGGTGCAATTGCGAGAGAGAAATGCCAAAACGTGAGCAAGAATGGAAGAAGAAGAAAAAATGTTGCAAGGAAAATGTAAACAAGATGCACCAGTGTGACGTCATGCAAACGACGATTCTGTCAAATTCGTTAAGAGAGGAATAGCGGTCCGAGATCGGCGCAACCTTTGTATTCTCTCAATCGTGACTTTCACTATACAATCGTCTCCCATGGCGCCTCTGAGCGACTGCTTAATTTTAGCCGGTAAGATCTCAGAACTCTCACTGGATTCCTGACAGGACCATTCATACTAAGTACCATCTTTGTAAAGTGAGACTCTCTGAACATGGCACTCTCCAAGTGCTATTTATAAGATTAAAGTAACTACTTTACACACAATGCTAGTAGGTATGCCCTAATAGTAGTATTCAATAACGCAACAGTGTAAAACGATAACAGCATCCAAAGATATATCGTATACAACAACGAGAATTATTCTATTCCATTTTGCCTTAATTTAGTTTTCATATACTTTATTTTATTTTGATTTATTTTTCATTAGCTATTTATCTTCTTAACACTTGGCGTTCTCCCGTTTTTTTTTACTTATTTAACAGCCAGTTGGCAGCCCTGTTTTAAAATATAGTAAGATTAAATACATCTTGACTCTCGTTCGTTTAATAGTTACCTATATTGTAGAAACCTTAATGCTTTTAAATCAAATTTTTTATATTTTGGTTTAATGTGGCAACCCTAATCAGTAAAAATTTTACTTTCAAACTTCCATTGGGTTGAGCGACAGGTTTCATATTTGAATAAAAATAATAAGAATTTGATTATTTTTAATTTCTTGAGTAGGTGGTAACCCTACTAAAAATATGGAGGCTTAATGGTTTTTGCAAACTTCTTTCGCTTGGTTTTCATTTACAATATATTAAGCTGATTCACTTGCATGACGGACTCTATTAACATGTTTAGGAGGTTGGCAACCCTATTCATAAATAAATCTGTATAAAAGCCATTCTAGTTCAATACCAATATTACTTAATTATTTTTCATATTTTTTACTTTGAAGTAAATCATGTTTTTGGTCCTCTACGCCAATATTTGTTATTTATATTCATTATGTGGTAAACAGGGCTTGAACATATTCTTCTCTCATGGCCATATTTGAGGAAAAAATCGGACAGGTAGTTTTGCTTTTTACTTATTTTTATTATAAAGTTCTATAAAACATTTTATGCTTTCTCACTTCGACATATCCTTTTTCAACGTTGCCCCAAGTTTTTCTTCTTTTCTTTCAAAACAACCACTTTTGGCGAGCTTGCTGGCATTTGTTCTCGGATTTACATATTAAGGCTGTGTGAAAATGCTAAAATGTAATGATAACGTTTCATTTTTTAGTTCAGTGTTCTGTTTTTGTTTTTTTTTTGTGTCCTCAGACAAAAATATTTCACACCTTGAGCGCTGTTGTAAAGACAAACAAATCAGGCAAAATCCCGCACAATGAGTTTGTCAAGGCATTAACGTGTCTTTACATGGGATACCACCATTCAAACGACGTTGATGAGTAAGCGCTTAAGAAAAGGGGTAGCGCAATTGATGCCACTAAGAGCCCGGCATATCCCACCAAGCCACCTCCACCTCTTTCTCCTCCTTTTCATACTTTATTCATCCGCTGAGTGCACGCTCACCACTCTTGCTCCACGATGGGGTTATTTTCGTTTGTCAAACACGTTCAATAAAGATTTTCGCGTATAAATTGCTTTGCATTCATGCGTTTCAAAGCCGCCAGCATAAGAATAGCAACAACAATGGCTTGCAAGAAGACTATTGAATATTGCTGGTCGCATTGCCTGAGATGTACGTGTGCAAATTTGTATCGTCACACGAAACACTTAAGCTTTTTAGAAGTACATACTGCGTGATTTTGGGAAGTGGGAGATTTGCTCTTAGCTGTTGTGGCAATCAAGCGCATACATACATATGTACACTTAAAGCTTGTTTTCTAGGGTTGATGCCCCGGCTGAGTGAAAGGACTTCCCTTGATTCCCTTGATGCCATCGACAAATAAGTTGTTACCGTTGATGAAGCGACGTTGGCAGCAAACAGAAAGTCACTTTAGAATGTACGCCACCTTTTTTTGTGCTTTTGGGCGGGGGTGTGAATATGCTGGATAATGATGATGCCACAGAAAGCTGCTGATTGCCTCACACCCACCCTAAATGCACTTACATACATACATACGTATGTACTTATTTACATCGGGCTGTGCCAATATGTAGCTTGCGAGTTCGCCTAATGTGTTTGCTGTGTTGTATGTACATATATATGTATATCTCCACTCCCTTGTCGCTACACCTCCCGCTGCTCCTATTGCTCAGAGTGTAAGTAAGCGTATCCTGTTCGGTGCATAGCTTGCCACGCAACACTTGGCGCTCGTTCTCTAGAAATGTAAATTTTCAGCTCAACTCAACTCATGTGGCTCAGTCGCGCTTGTTATTGTTTGTTTTATTTTCCTTTTTTATGCGTTCTTTTTCGCCTTCGCTTTTCGCTGTGAGCACAGTTCTATCCATTTGCCTCCTCTTAAAGTATTGACATTTTGATGAGCTGTTCGCTGCATTTGCCATTCATTTGACTTTTAAGTGTCTTCTTCGTTATTAGTATTTATCTTTATTGCTAAGCTGCTTCTAATGTTATTGCTGTTTTGCTGCTGTAGTTGTTGTTGCGCATTGCTTTTATCAAAATTCTCAAATCTGCGTAACGCAGTTTTTATGGCACCTTCTGCCTTGGCAACTCCTTTTCCTTTCCCTGTTTTTCCATGCCTTTTAACTCCACACTGAGTGAATTTTAATTTAGTTGCCAAAGTTTGGCATTAAAAT
>NW_023473571.1:0-3731 GCF_013731165.1 Rhagoletis pomonella
AAGAATGCAATCGTGAGCGCATATTTTTTCATAGAAGCTGTGTCCTTTGGCAATATTTTGACAGTTGGCATTTTTATGCTGTTGATTTTGTAGTAATTTTGCGCCATTTAATTTGCATGTTTCTTCGGATTTGATCGGGATGGGCGGCATAATGTATCGAGAGTTATGAAGGAAGCAAAATGATATGGGTAGCGGAAAATTGATTTTCTTTTGGAAATATTTAGTTTTCAAGTCAAATTAATTCAATAGCAATCACCTTGTTGTCGTTTGGTAATATTTCGTTGGATCGCAACATAAGTATAGAATTCCCGAACGTCTTATGGATTATTTAAATTATGAAGTTTTTCAGTGAAAGGTTATCATGGTTTACATACTACAAGTCGGGCTTCTCCTTTGTGTTTATTTTGTGATTGCTAAGATAACAAGCCGCTAAGTTTTTGCATAAAATAATACAAAGATTGGCTCAACATATGCATTTAAAGCCAAAAAGAACAGGTTTGTGAAGAAAAAAGTTTTCTGTGGATCCCACGAGGGAGAGAAATTAAACCGCTTAGTATATTTTCTGCATAATAATGAGCAATTGTGTATCTTAACCTAAATCTCAGTATCGATCTCTATCTCACTCTAAGCCTAGATTTTATTCCGAATCTAAATTTCCAACCCAACTCAACAGTGTTTTTATTAGTCTTAGACCTTATCTTAATCTAAATATTAAGCTTAAATTCAATCTTAACCTTATTCTTAATCTTAATCTAAATCGTAATCTTAATCTTAATCTTAATCTAAATCTCAATCTTAATCTTAATCTTAGTGCGAATCTTAATCGCAATCCTTATTATACCCGAGCGCACTTGTGCACAAGGGTATTATAACTTTGTTCACATAACGGTTGTTTGTAACAGGCAAAACGAATCGAGATAGATATAGACAAATGTATACATAAATGATCAGAATGAAAAGAGAAATCGATTAAGCGGTGACTGTCTGTCCGTCCGTCCGTCCGTCCGTCCGTCCGTCTGTCCGTCTGTGCACACGATAACTCGAGTAAAAATTGAGATATCGTAACGAAACTTGGTACGTGGACTTCTTTTGGGCATAGGACGGATGGTATTGAAAATGGGCGAAATCGGACAATAACCACGCCTACCTCCCATATAACGGTAATTTTCAGAAATACGAAAAGTGCGATATTTTAGTAACTACTGAAGATAATTCACTCAAAATTGATATTTACAATGAGTTTTAGACGAAAAATAAGAATATTAAAAAATTTTGGCAAATGGGCGTAGCCACGCCTACTTATGGTTACATGTGTATATCTTGGTAACCGCTGCATCAATTTATTCCAAACTTGGCACAGTTGTTGGCCCTAGTACAGCTTACTAAATGGCCGAAAATTTTTAAAATCGGACAATAACCACGCCCACATCCCATATAACGGTAATTTAGAAAAATACGAAATCCTCGATAAATCAGTAAATATTAAAGCTAATTTATTCAAAATTGATGGTTGCAACAATTTTTTACCAAGAAATACGCTTATGGTACAATTTTGGAAAATGGGCGTGGCACCGCCCACTTATGATCACATATATGTATCTCGCTAACCGTTCTAGCAATTTGAACCAAACTCGGTATGGTTATTGTGCTTGCCACATAAAAGCAAAGCGTTGAAAATTATTGAAATCGGACTAAAATTACGACCGCTTTTCATATAACGGTATATTTCAGAAATGCTTGAAACTGCAATATTTCGAAATTTAAGGACGCTAATTTACTTAAAATTTATACACCCCAGCTTATCGTGTAGCGGTAGCTTTCGGAAAGGTGGAAAACATATATTTAATAATTGCGCCGGGTATTTAATGTTCGGCTCCGCCCGAACTTAGACTTTCTTACTTGTTTTAATTTTAATTTTGATCCCAAACTCAATCTTAGCCTCAACCTCAATTAGAATCTCAGTCGAACATAAATTTTAATATAAGTCTTAGTCCCAATAGTAGTATTAATCTTAATCTTAATTTTACTCTTGATCTAATGTTAAACATTCCCAATCACTACCTATCTTCTTAGGTGGCTGGTTAGTTTAAGTTACCCCACGTCCCCACGTTCTACAGATTCTGTTAAAAAAGCTGTGGTAAGACAGAAACGTCAGGTGGAGACCGCAAATTTCTACTGTTAAACCATATCTGTCTTGCCGAATTTCTTACCATTGCTGCCTTAACATCAGCTGTCATTTTGTAGTTTGACAACTCTGTTTTCATTTTACCGCGCCATCTACTTTGCATACAGATCGATCTGATTGGCTTGATGCCATTCCGAAAGTGATATGTTAAGTCAGCAAGTTGCCCACATGAGAAAACGGGACAAAGTTAAAACACAAATTTGACAGATGTTAAGACACATTTAGTAGAAAATAGAGACGTGGGGTTACTCTGGCTTGCTTTGCGCCACACCTAGACCATGCGGCTACAGATAAGGTTTCAACATTATAAGAAACATGGTACAGGGAATCTAAGGAGATGCCTATGATAGGGCCCAGGTATTCCAGTCGAGTTCTTGATCGCATCAAAGTTTCTTTCGCTCCTTCCATTTTCCTAGATTCGCGCTATCAATGATTCCTTTCTAGGAATCCAATTCCGCGCAGCCACCTGTCAGTATACTTATATCATATACCGCAGCCGGATTCCAACTTTTGCTATTGCGAATTTTGATCGCCAAAAATCTCCAAAAGAGCAGCTGACGCCCTTATCAACACACAAAATCTAGTATCTAGTAACCGGTATGAACCTATCTTCGTTTGGATTTCTAAATAGCCGGTTGTCCTAAAAAGTGTATTCTTGGTTGGGCTGTGCTGTTGCTGGGCCACATGTAAGATCAAAGGCGTTTTGGTAGAACGCAGAGTAGGACAATTTTGTGTGCCAGTCTTTAATGGAACCAAATGTAGTCGACGTGAGGAGGATTGGGAAATTTATAGAACATGCTGTCTTATACAGGCACCATTGACATTCCCCCCATTCTGAGGCATTCAGAGTACTCCTATATGATTTTCAACTAAACAAATGGAAATAGTAGTGTACGCGGAAGACCTGTAGATTAGGTATTAGAAACGCCTACCAAACGACTGTTATGAATCTATTAGGAAAAACTCACTTTATCAGTTAACAGCCAAGCGGAACTGAAAGCATTAGGGGAAGCACAGTAGTAAAGTCAAGAATCGCACATCGCCGACAAAACTGAGTCACATTAATGGACATAGTTTGGCAGAAAAATCTAAATTGTAACTACCGGAACTCCGTTTGACACAGACACTATGGTAACACTTTGACATAACCCCGGTTAGAGGGTTCTGCCTTCCCCTGGCACTCATAGTGGAAGTATGCAGTGCTTAATACACGACTTGCCAACTAACCTATAATTTTGTTGATCCTAATGAGTAACCGAGCCCTTTTTGGGTATTGATATGGTCATGGATATTGGTTTTGAGATTGAAATTGGTATTGGTAATGTTATAGATATTAGTATTGGTGTTGGTATTGGTATTGGTATTGGTATTGATATTAGTATTGGTATTGATATTGGTATTGGTATCGGTAGATATTGGAATTGGTATTGGTAATGTTATGGATATTAGTATTGGTGTTGGTATTGGTATTGATATTGGTATTGGCAGATATTGAGTATTGGTATTGGTATTGGTATTGGAAGATATTGGAATTGGTATTGGTATT
>NW_023473572.1:0-3730 GCF_013731165.1 Rhagoletis pomonella
GCTTGGAGCATATAACTTACCAGCATGCTGGTACAATATTTATTTCTTTACAAATGAGGTCGAGGAAAGATCGAAATGATTAGACCCGAAATTTCATAATTTTTCTACCATTTTATTAAACACTGTTAGCCGCCTCTAGTGGAGTTCTGTGCCTAGAGAGTCGAAACCTAGAGAACTGCTAAGGCAGTGTCAAATCGAGCTGTCACAATTGATACCACCTTGTATTATTGCATCATGATATTTATGTACATATGGACGAGCAATGAAGTTTACGAAACCTAGAGCGAGTGCAATGGGGTATAGTCATTGCGCTGGGTATGCAGTTACAGTTGCATGGCTATACTCAATCCCGACTCTTGCGTCCTCGTTCGCGCACTCTGGACAACGTGAGCAGCCCATGTGCGAGATGCGGTAACCAATCCGAGTGGAGCCTTGGGTCACGGCAGAAAGAGAGGGAGCTTCGGTGGGGCCACTCTGACTTATTCGGTTTAAGGGCTCACTGAAGTCTGCAGCGTCTGTTCACCAGTAGGTGCGGCTGCAAGCGGGTGTCTGCTTGGAGCGAGCGGCTCGCTATATAAACGTGTATTTGGTTGCGAAACCACCCCCGTCCCAGCAATGGGTTGTGCGCTGGGCTTGGGACCCGCCACGTAAAAACCACTTCCAGTGAAGAAGCAAGGCAAAGCCTCGGATGAGACCCCCCCTTATGATGACGACCACGGCAAATGTTTAAAGGACTACGATTTGAGGGCATGCACCTGGAATGTCCGGACCCTTAATGGGGAAGGTGCCTCTGCCCGGCTGGTTGATGTCCTCGTAAGGACAAAAGCTGACATCACCGCCATCCAAGAAATGCGTTGGACGGGGCAAGGCAAAGAATGTCTGGGGCCTTGCGACGTCTACTACAGCTGCCATGTAAAGGAGCGCAAATTCGGAGTTGGATTTGCGGTGGGAGAGAGACTCCGTCGCCGAGTACTGTCGTTCACCCCGGTGGACGAGCGTCTAGCCACAATCCGCATCAAAGCGAGATTCTTCAACATCTCGCTCATCTGCGCCCATGCCCCGACGGAAGAGAAGGATGAGGCATCCAAGGATCTCTTCTATGAGCGCTTGGAGCGCACGTACGAGCGCTGCCCCCGTCATGATATCAAAATCGTGCTTGGCGACTTCAATGCCAGGGTGGGCAAAGAAGGGATCTTTGGAACCACCGTCGGAAAATTCAGCCTCCACGACGAAACGTCCGACAACGGATTGAGGCTGATCGACTTCGCCGGGGCCCGAAACATGGTAGTATGCAGTACTAGGTTCAAGCATAAAAAGATCCATCAAGCTACCTGGCTGTCTCCGGATCGAAAAACGAGAAACCAAATCGATCATGTTGTGATAGACGGAAGGCACGCTTCCAGTGTTTTAGACGTACGCACACTCCGAGGCCCAAACATCGACTCGGACCACTATCTTGTTGCAGCCAAGATACGCACCCGCCTCTGTGCAGCAAAAAATGTGCGCCCAAATATGCAAGGAAAGCTTAACGTCGAAAAGCTGCAATCACAACAGACAGCCAGCGCTTTCGCTACTCGACTCTCACACCTGCTCTCAGAGAGCACTCTTCAACAAACCGACATATGCGAGCAGTGGAACCACATTTCCCGCTCATTAAGTACTGCCGCCGAAGAAGTAGTCGGATTTCAGCGAGCCCGAAAGAACAACTGGTACGATGAGGAGTGTCAGGAAGCTGCAGAGAAAAAAGATGCCGCCTACAGGGCCACGCTGCGATCGGGTGCAACGCGCGCTATGTGGGACCGCTATAGGGATCTGAAGAGGGAAGTGAGACGTATTTGCCGCAACAAGAAGAGAGAGGCAGAAATACGTGAGTGCGAAGAGCTTGAAATGCTGGCCGACAGGAGGAATGCCCGAAAATTTTACCAGAGAGTTAGGCGACTTACGGAAGGTTTAAAGACCGGGGCGCACTCCTGTAAGAACAATAATGGCGACCTAGTAACTGATGTCCAGAGCGTACTTAAATTATGGAGGGAACACTCTTCCGCCCTACTAAATGGCAGCAGCACAGAAAGTTGTGGAGAAGAAGAACCCGAGCCCGCAGTCGATGATGACGGAGTCGACGTTCCACCGCCTGACTATGACGAGGTACGTATAGCAATAACGCGGCTGAAAAACAACAAAGCCGCTGGAGCTGACAGCCTGCCAGCTGAGCCATTCAAGTACGGCGGCGAGGAGTTGATAAGGTGCATGCATCAACTCTTGTGCAGAATATGGTCAGATGAACGCATGCCCGACGACTGGAATTTAAGTGTGCTCTGCCCAATCCACAAGAAAGGTGACCCCGCCATTCGCGCCAACTACCGCGGGATCAGCCTTCTAAGCATAGGTTACAAGGTCTTATCGAGCGTATTGTGTGAAAGACTGAAGCCCACCTTCAATGAACTGATTGGGCCTTATCAGTGTGGCTTTAGACCTGGCAAATCCACCATAGACCAGGTATTCACAATACGCCAAATCTTGGAAAAGACCCGCGAGAAAAGGATCGACACTCACCATCTATTTGTCGACTTTAAAGCCGCTTTTGACAGCACTAAAAGGAGTTACCTATACGCCGCTATGTCTGAATTTGGCATCCCCTCAAAACTCATACGGCTGTGTAAAATGACGTTGAGCAATACCACCAGCTCCGTCAGAATTGGAAAAGACCTCTCCGAGCCGTTCGCCACAAAACGGGGTTTCAGACAGGGCGACTCCCTTTCATGTGACTTCTTTAATCTGATGTTGGAGAAGATAATAAGAGCTGCAGAACTGAACCGCTCAGGAACAATTTACTACAAGAGCGTGCAATTGCTGGCTTATGCGATGACATCGACATCATCGGTAACAAAAACCGCGAAGTCTGTTCTGCCTTTTCCAAGTTGGATAGGGAAGCAAAGCGCATGGGTCTGGTGGTAAACGAGGACAAGACGAAGTATCTCCTGTCATCAAACAAACAGTCAGCACATTCGCGCCTTGGCACCCACGTCACTGTTGACAGTTACAATTTCGAGAAAGTAGAGAATTTCGTTTACTTGGGAACCAGCATTAACACCGATAATAATGTCAGCATTGAAATCCAACGTAGAATCACTCTTGCCAACAAGTGCTACTTTGGACTGAGTAGGCAATTCACGAGTAAAGTCCTCTCTCGACGTACGAAAACCACGCTCTATAAGTCACTCATCATGCCCGTGCTGGTATATGGCGCAGAAGCATGGACAATGACAACATCCGATGAGGCGGCTCTTGGGGTGTTTGAGAGAAAGATTTTGCGGAAGATTTACGGTCCTTTACGCGTTGGCGACGGCGAGTACCGCAAACGATGGAACGATGAGCTGTATGAGCTTTACAACGATATGGACATAGTGCAGCGAATTAAAATACAGCGGCTCCGCTGGCTTGGTCATGTCGTTCGAATGGACACCGACGCTCCAGCTCTGAAAGTATTCAACTCGGAACCCGCTGGTGGTAGCAGAGGAAGAGGGAGGCCCCCACTGCGATGGAAAGATCAGGTGGAGAAGGACTTGGCTTCACTTGGCGTTTCCAATTGGCGTCAGTTGGCACAGAGGAGAAACGACTGGCGTGCTTTGCTGAACTCGGCCAAAATCGCTTAGGCGGTTACAGCGCCAAAAAAGAAGAAGAGGAGAGCGTTTAAATGGAGTACAAAGAACTCCACTAGAGGCGGCTAACA
>NW_023473573.1:0-1684 GCF_013731165.1 Rhagoletis pomonella
GCGGCGAGACCTACGTTGGTTAGTATCTCTACTTTGCTCAATAGCGCTATATTGAGGGTTCTCGCGTCGAGAGATATGCTCTCGGGTGTTTCTGTCTTGCTCGGCTGAGCGAATTTGGATATTTTCCCGGCGAGACCTACGTTGGTGAGTATCTCTACTTTGCTCAATAGCGCGATATTGAGAGTTCTCGCGCCGAGATATATGCTCTCGGGTATTTCTCTGTTGCTCTTGTGACCGAACTTGAGAGCTTTCTCGACGATATCTGCGTTGAAGTGTATTTAAACTTTGCTCAGAAGAGCGAACTTCCGGATCTAACCGACGTCTAGACCGATTTGCTGTGTTTCGGGATTGTTCATTTGATCTATGTATATTATCTTCCCGAAAAGATTGCATCTGCCTTCTATTTTGGATAGGTCTTAATAACATAGATTTTTGTCTTAATCTAGGCATTATACTTTATCTGTGTTGAGTATAAAAGATATAAAAACTTACGTAAATTAAATTGCTTAAATACCTAAAATATTTTTCCTTATGAAGAGTTTCTCCGCTCGTTGCACCTCTGCTTCCAACTATTGTTCGATGATTTGCCGAATGGGGGTCTTCCGTTATCTTGTTGGCTCAGAAGTTGGGGTAAGATTGTCCTGGAGCTTTCTCGGCAGTTGGGTGTTTTAAGGCCTGTGATGTTTTTATTGTTTATGGCCAATCTGCACTCTGCAGATTTTAAGTGAATTATAAATACTGAGAATATTTTAAATGGTTCACGTATCCTTTATACATAAAATACATGTTCGAGTAGGTAAAAACTCATACTGCTGCTAGAAAACCCGTATTCAAGCGAAGATTTTACCAATAACTACGAGGCTACCTGGTAAGTGATTAAAACATTCGTTCGCAAGTATTTTTTTAAAGAAATGAACATAACTACCTGGGATATAATGGAAGTAACAGGACGGAGTGAACTGTCACTTAACTATTTATTGTATGTGAAATCAATGCGAATGGTTATAATGGTCTGGGCGAAACGTAACGTATGGGAGATCTAAAATCAATAGATCCTTACGAATTGTTACGTTCCGCCCCGTGCATTATAACCCAGGTAAAAGGAATACACAATACATTTGTTAATTTATTTTCATCCACTCCTTCAAAATGCCATAACAAACAAGTAAGAAAGTCCAAGTTCGGGCGGAGCCGAACATTAAATACCATGCGCAAGTATTATATATATGTTTTTTCACCTTTCCGAAACCTTCCGCTAGATGGTAAGCCGGTGTGTATCAATTTTGAGTAAATTAGCGTCCTTCAATTTCGAAATATTGAAGTTTCAAGCATTTCTGAAATTTACCGTTATATGAGAAGCGGCCGTTATTTTAGTCCGATTTCAATAATTTTCAACGTTTTGCTTATATGTGGCAAGCACAATAACCACACCGAGCTTGGTACAAATTGGTAGAACGGTTACCGATATACTTATATGTGATCATAAGTGGGCGGTGCCACGCCCATTTCCCAAAATTTTACCATAAACGTATTTCTTGGTAAAGAATTGTTGCAAGCATCAATTTTGAATAAATTAGCTTCAATATTTACTGATTTATCGAAGATTTTGTATTTCTCTAAATTACTGTTATATTGGATGTGGGCGTGGTTATTGTCCGATTTTAAAAAGTTTCGGCGATTTTTT
>NW_023473573.1:1694-3730 GCF_013731165.1 Rhagoletis pomonella
GTCTGAAAATTATTGTAAATACCAATTTTGAGTGAATTATCTTCAGTAGTTACTAAAATATCGCAGTTTTCGTATTTCCGAAAATTACCGTTATATGGGATATGGGCGTGGTTATTGTCCGATTTTTTAAATTTTCGGCCATTTAGTATGCTGTACCAAGGCCAATAACTGTGCCAAGTTTGGAAGAAATTGGTGCAGCGGTTACCAAGATATACACATATAACCATAAGTGGGCGTGGCTACGCCCATTTTCCAAAAATTTATAATATTCTTATTTTTCGTCTGTAAATTATTGTAAATACCAATTTTGAGTGAATTATCGTCAGTAGTTACTAAAATATCGCAGTTTTCGTATTTCTGGAAATTACCGTTATATGGGAAGTGGGCGTGGTTACAGTCCGATTTCGCCCATTTTCAATACCAACCTGCCTTGGATTAACAGAAACCTACATACCAAATTTCGTTGAGATATCTCAATTTTTACTCGAGTTATCGTGTACACGGACGGACGGACAGACAGACATGGCTTAATCGATTTCTCTATTCATTCTGAGCATATATGTATACATTTGTCTATATCTATCTCGATTCGTTTTGGCTGTTACAAACAACCGTTATGTGAACAAAATTAATATACCCTTGTGCACAAGTGCGCTCGGGTATAAAAATCTAAAAATTGAGAAAAAAAGTTATGAAGAAAATTTTATGATTTTTTTTTTTGTTCTCTACAAAGTTTAAAACTTGCGTTTATGTGTTTTTTGTTAGATAATTAACTGCATTTCAATTGAAAACTAACAGAAATTAAATTTTTTTAAATAATTCATAAAGAAAAACCGAAAACCCATTGCCCTTATTTAATTGCATGGAAATTTAGTAGACATATTTAAATGAATTACTAAAAGTAAAGCGAATACTTAGTTAGTAAACTAAATTAGAAAAAATATTTTTCGCCAAAAAATTTATAAATAAATAATTTATGTCTCGACGTTCATATAAAAATAATACATACTGCGAGTATACATACATAAATATTAGTATGCCTTTAGATTTCTATGTTTGCATTATTTAAAATGCATTTGCCTTGAAAATCAGTTTAATAACTATATATTAGTAAACATATATTTATGTACTATGCATATACTATTTGATTTTAGTTAAATGTAATCTCTTTATTATTGTGTATAACATTTAGATATTTTATGTAACTACGTTTTAAGAGATACTGTTATTTATATGAATAAATAAAATCAATTCCACCAAAAAATATTGAAAACTTATCAAGTGGAGTTGTGTGCTTTTCAAACTTATTGATAAGAGAGTGGAGGCTACTTACGGAAGGTTTCAAAACCAGGGCGAACTCCTGTAAGTACATGGCGACCAAGTGGCCGCTGTTTATAATGGGAATTTTTGCACACTATTGAATGGCTGCAGCACTGAAAGTTTTAGAATTTGATTTTTTAAATATGTGGCAACACTCCTAAATGTAGTTCGGAAATAAAGCACTTCAAACTCATTTCGATTGATAACTTGATTGATATAACTTGTGCATAATTTAATTTAATTCGACCCTCTTCGAAACATTTTCAAAATAAAACCTTCTAAAACCTCTTTCGTCTGATACCCATATTAAATAATTTGAATATTATTTTTTAAAAGGTGGCAACTTTTTTCTGAAAAGAAAAACTCAAAACAAAAATTTGAATTTAACGCCAGTAATATGCGGTAACACTGAGAAAAATAAAAAATAATAATTATCTGAGTAAAACATATGTATATATAATAAACACATATAGTTAGCGTGACCATATTTATAAGAACAAATACGGAACAAAAATAATTTTGCAAATTTTTTCAACAAAATAAATAAATTTTAAAACCTTCAATGATCCTAGATGTATTAGCCCTGAAACAGCATCCTAAGTCAACATATTTTTCTCGATCTCTTGTGGAAACAGCGCATACATGCATGTTCAGTGGTAAAATCATAAATTTTTAGAATATTTTTTTATAACTTCTGACCTGGAGCTCGCGATTTG
>NW_023473574.1:0-3730 GCF_013731165.1 Rhagoletis pomonella
CATAATTGCTGACGATGATAAGATCAGCTTAGTCTTACTTCCGCATGTTTGATGCTAGAGTACTTAATTAGTCAACAGTCTACGATGCTGGTTATTCTGCCTGGATACCATGCCGAGACAAGAGTATGGCTACGTTAGGACTCAGCTTAAATCCGAACTTTGATAGCAATTTTCAGCCGCTATCCTTGGAATTGATCTCGCAAAAACCTAGCTCATTTTTTTTTGAGAAATCAATATTTTTTAAGCATAGATTTTTGAATACTGTCGTACACGTTTCCAGAAAGTTGCGTATTTGGCTGAGATCGGATACCAATACTGAATGTCCCTGCGATACATTTTTTTAGATCAGCTAAGGGAGTTTCGGTGAAACCAAATAATTGAACGGATAGTTTCTGTCAGGTGTATGGTCAAGTTGTTGTCTGGAAATTGTGCATATGCTGCATGTGCGTACACATGCCGAATAATTTGAACCATATAGCTGCAGGGAAACGATCTGGTACCGTTATTATAATAGATTCAATAGCGCAGTTTATTAAAAAAAAAAAAACCCCTTCATCCTACTTATCGTGTCTGACTGATTTTTCTTACCTCTACTTTGTCATCAGCTTATGTCAAACCAGGATATTTTTTCATGATAATGCCTGTAGAACACAGTCCCGGACAAGTTCCACCGCCAGGTTCTGTGACCAATACTCAATGCGCATACCCATCCCTGTTATTTGTTGAAATGCAAACACGTCTTTCATAAGCTTTGCTTAGAAGGTTGGCTGGCAGAGCATGATAATTGCTTCATTTGTAACAAAACTATTAACCAACCAGACCTGAAATTAGTTGTTGGCAATTACTCGCCTGGACCCAAGCAAAGTACGACCAATACTGCCTCTACGGGTCACAGAGTTATGACTCGAAACCTTACTAAGGCTTTAAATCAAGCTCAAGCAGCAACTGCTGCCGAGACACAAGACACTCGTGGTTTGGATGCGAGTGCCGTAGCGTCATCCGCCCTAGATGCTAGTCAAAGCACCAACCAAGCTGAAGCTCCTCCTAGAGACACCGGCACTAGAAGGAGAGGTAGAACTACGCGAAACCGAAATTCTCGTCAAGGTAACGCGGTTGACTACACAATTTTACAAGAAATGATTGAACAAACTGTGACTAGAGTTGTGGCAAACTTTAACATGGGCGTAAGCCAGAACGCTCAACCCAGTTCTAGCCCGACATATACCCATGCTGTACCCATACCTATCCGTGACACTCCTGCTACGTTTGCATCTTCTACGCTTAATAGAAAGACAGCTGACACAATGCAAAAGTGGAATTTACACTTTGATGGATCCACGGAAGGCTTAGGAGTAGAAGAGTTTATATATAGAGTCAAATCATTGACAGACGAAACCTTATATAGCGACTTCACTGCCATGTGTAAGCACATGCATATATTGTTTTCTGGAAAAGCCCGAAACTGGTACTGGCGGTACCATAAGCAAGTAGATCGTATAGTTTGGTCAGATATTTGTGCTTCTCTTCGGCAGCAATATAGGGACTATCGCTCCGCTTTTATGAGCAAAGAGATGATTAGGTCGCGTAAGCAAAAGCCTGGGGAATCATTTTCCTCTTTTTTATGATGCCGTTGCATCACTGATTGATAAGTCCAGCGTTAAAATGGACGAAGAAGAGGTTATGGAGATTTTGAAAAACAATTTGCTCCCTGAAACCCGCGAAAAGCTTTTGTATCAGCCAGTACACTCAGTTGGACATTTACGTAGGTTAGTAAACATGAGTGAGAATTTAGAAAATGAGCTCCGTTGCCGTGCAGAAAGCGCTACCAAACCGAGACCGGCAGTCAATCGCCGTCAAGTCTATGCCCTTGAGGACGCTTGTCATGAACCAACAGAAGATGTAGATATTGGAGGAGAGTTAGCAGCTCTTCGTAGTAGCCACTCGAAAACCAAGTGTTGGAACTGTGAGGAGTTAGGTCACATTTGGGAAAACTGTTTGTCAGAACGTCGTATTGTTTGCTACGGATGTGGCGCTCCGAATGTCTATAAGCCACAGTGCACAGCTTGTCTCCGAAAATTATCGGAAAACCGTCAAACGGGTGCATCCAACGCCAACCGGATGGGCCCGAAAGCGTAAAACAGCCAGGGTTGGCTGAAAAAATAAATTCTATACCACCTATCCCTAAACCTGTTCCCCTTTATCGTCGATCGTATGAAGACCGGCTTAACCACTATTTAGAGGTTAGAAATCGTATATTTAAGGATATTCCTCTTAAATTGAGTAAGCGTACTTTACGCTTACGAAACTTTTATGAAGATACTAAGAGAAACCAAAAACTCTTAGTCTCCACAATTTTTAGTAACCAGAACGATATGCGCAGCTATGCTGAAGTTTCGTTCTTGACGTATAAAAAACTTGGTCTCTTGGATACAGGAGCGAATATAAGCTGCATCGGTTCCTCTCTTGCAACAGAAGATTTTTCTAAGATACCTGAATTTAAACCTTTAAAATCACTAGCTAGAACCGCAGATGGTGAAGAACAGAAAATTATAGGAGTTCTTGACATTCTTATGACTTATAAAACAGTCAAAATGCCAATGAAACTGTACGTTATACCCTCCATAAAACAGAACCTTCTCACTTGCACCGAACATTATTAGTTCTCTAGATAACACTGTGGACTCAACTGGAACCACAGAAAACGTGTACCCTTTGAGTCAGCAGCAAATTCAGCAGTTAGAAGTCGTTAAGGCTTTGTTTCCGAATGCTACTAAAGCTTTAGGACGTACCACATTTATCCAACATCATATTGATGTAGGAGACGCAAAGCCTGTGAAACAGCGTTTCTACCCCGTAAGCCCGGCTGTAGAGAAATTGCTTTATAAAGAGATCGATCGTATGCTCCAACTGGATGTAATTGAGCCGTCGGTCAGTGCTTGGAGTTCACCCATGCGTCTCGTTGTGAAACCCAACAAAGTTCGACTTTGCTTGGATGCCCGCAGACTTAACGAAGTCACAAAAAAGGACGCTTACCCTTTACCTAGTATTGACGGAATCCTTTCTAGACTACCTAGCGCTAATATAATCACCAAACTGGACCTTAAAGATGCATATTGGCAAATTGAGCTCAGTCCTGACTCAAAGCCGTTGACCGCCTTTACGGTCCCGGGACGACCGCTTTATCAATTTAAGGTAATGCCATTTGGGCTATGCAATGCCCCGTCTACTATGTGCCGCTTGATGGATGAAATCATTCCACCTGATCTTCGACATTGCGTTTTCGGTTATCTCGATGACCTTTGCATTGTGTCGGAAGACTTTTCATCACATCTCGCTGTGTTAGTTCGTTTAGCGGAGAAATTCCGCAAAGCAAATTTGACCCTCAATATTGACAAAAGCCAATTTTGTGTCACAAGCATTAACTACCTAGGTTATATCATTGGTAGCGGAGGTATTCGTACAGACCCTGCTAAAGTGCCATGCATTTTAAACTGGCCCTCGCCTAAAAACTTGCAGCAAGTACGTGGATTCATTGGAGTTTGTGGATGGTACCGTCGCTTCATTCACAATTTTGCCGACCTCACGTACCCAATCACTGAAGTGTTATCCTCAAAAAAGAAGTTTGTATGGACACCAGAAGCTCAACAGGCGATGGACAAATTAAAACAAATTTTGACATCGGCCCCAGTTTTATCAAACCCTGATTTTGAAAAGAAATTTTATTTGCATT
>NW_023473575.1:0-3730 GCF_013731165.1 Rhagoletis pomonella
TTCATCTTCATCTTCATCTTCATCTTCATCTTCATCTTCATCTTCATTTTCATCTTCATCTTCATCTTCATCTTCCTCATCATCTTCAACCTCATTTTCCTCTACATCTTGATCTTTCTATTCATCTTCAACTTCATCTTGCTGTTCATCATCATGTTCATCTTTATCTCCACCTTCGTTATCATCTTCATCTTTATCTCTTTATTCATATCCAAACTAATACTTATACTTATCTTTTCTGATGCCTTTTACCGCGTCTTTGCTTTTGTCGTTGGCTTTACCTCTGTCGTTATATAAATTATATTTTTGTCTATATCCTTGTCTCTCACTCCCCCATTGGCGTTCATCGCAGCCATTCCTTTTCAGTCCACGCATTCGCAATATACTACCACATGATCACTGTGGCGTTAAATATTTAACGTAGACAGCTGCCAGCTCTACTAAGAAATATGATTAAAAAATTGGGAAAAAACGAGATGATGGGTCAGTAATATTCTGTAAAAGACGAATTATTCGAAAAATTTGGTCATAATTTAAAATCGTATTTCATCAAATTAACGTTTCTAATTGAATTGGTGGAATCGGCTTTACAGAATTAAACAGCTTTTATCTCAGCAGACGGTCGATTAAAGGCTTCCTTTTCTTATAATATCCTATCTGAGATATTTATAAATGCCCTGTCTGAGATATTTATGTATTAATCCCCTGCCGAAAGTCGGCCTTTCCAGATTAATTTATCGCATGCCTTGCAACATAACTTTTAAGACAGATTAGGGCAAAGCTTCCATACAGAGAAAGGTTTCTGTCATCCAGTAACTGCTGCGAACTTTGGAGTAAGGCGGCTATCTGGTTGAAGTTAACCTGCATCCAACAGAAGAGAGATGGATACTGGGGAGATGGATGGATTCAGTGGATCCGTTTTGGTACTGTTTGCGAGATCGTTGGTTTCCATCCACTTATCGAGAAATATAACTTATCGATTGTGTTAATAAAATGACAGAATCCATTCATTCAAGCCTCCAACAGGGAAATCTAGTTGCAGAAATAGTTCTCTATGCTTTCAGTTGTAGCACCAGTCACTGGCCGACAGACCCAGTAAGCACTGGCCGATTATAATTTCAGGCAATTGTCTAAGTAGGGAACGTTCTAGGCGAACGAAGGAGGTTCCCTTCCTATAAAGTTCAGCTTCGGTACAATTTCCTTGTATGGCCCACCACTACAAATGTGAGTAGCAAATTTAATGACTCACTTTTTTAGTATTTTTCTGAAGGTTGCTCTGCAATTCAGTGACCTGATACGTAGCTGTGTGTGTGTCGCGCATTCGTCATTTAAACTTACTTTTGAGCCATACGTGTACATGGCTCTAGATTTACCTTGTTATCCCTAAGCCGCCTCTTCATCCCAAATCTTTCCTAAAAGCAATACACATGTGGAGCAAGGTTGCTGGCCTAAAGATTTCGATATAGTTGGTTAGAATATTGGTCTCCCCGCATGGAGTGTTTTTGCACTGTAGTTATACATTTCGCCTTTGATCCAGAATGAAAGGAATTGGCTAGCACTGGAACTCCTCTCCGAGAGTGGTTTATTTGCTCTATGACTGCATAATTATTACAATTTTGTAGCATGACGTACTTATGTAATGGAGCGCACTATATAAAGTCAGCTAAGCAGCTGGAGGGAGTGCAAAGATCTGCATTCATTTTAATTATTGGGGTACTTCCGACAACACCTACTGTCGCGGAAGCTCCGAGTTCATTTCGACCCAAATCTATTACTGTAAACCAACGCAGTATGGGACAACAACCCCAACCCGCCACGAGAGGATTGAACAAAGTGTATTTTCTGGAACTATGGCCCTCCTAAATAAATCGCTTTTCTATGTTTTCGGTGCAGCTCAGTTTCCTGTACGCAACGAATCCCAGAATGAAACTGAAACTGTCCGTCCTGATGGAATTTAAATACTGCGGCTGTTTATGGCAAAATCATTTAAACTGTACACTGTAGATTTCCAGTGAAAGAAATCCACGTATTAGTGAATGTTCTAATATTAACATGTACATACATAAATAAAAAGAGAATATTCCATCTATGCACATACTCTTATACGTACATTCACAAGTATAATACTTAAGTACGTATTTATTTATACAAATTCATGGCACCGATTGCCTTTAATCATAAACATACATGCATGTACACTAGTATGCCGCACACTTCATACAAGGAAAAGTCCATTCTAATAACATGTGTAAATTAATTTAAGTGCTAAGGGTTCCCTGCAGCTCTCAAAAAAAAATCATATAAAATGGCGCACAAGATATGAAAAAGAAAGTTTCATCTAAAAAATGTCTTAAATCAGTATGCAGCTCTCAGGCAAAAAATGCTCGTATACTTATAATTTTATTTTATTGAATTTATTATGGAAACAGGCAGAAGTAGAAGTTCGAAGGAGACAAGAGTGATTCGATTTTGTTTCTACGAAGAAACTGGAGCAAGTAGCAAGTTTTTTAGAGTTCCACAGTTGTTGTTACTGTAAGTGTCATTCTAACTCCCGAAAAGTCCTATATCAATGGAAGGCACCTGCGATAGAATTTTATACAGACGGTAGGCTTCAAGGATAGTTGAGCTTCTACGCCTTAATAAGATGCCCTCTTCAGGGGCCTAATATCTTAATTGTAGTCTGTGCGCGCACTCCTGTACAGCTCCCACTGATATGACGTTTTTTTCCAGTTGAAATTTTTTTTTGCAATCCAATCCTCCGTTCCGCGACGTAACCCTTCGTTTCATAAAAGGATAATCAAGAACTCTTCTCTTTTTATTTCCCTCAGTGTATCGACTTAGTCTCTCATTAAATAAGTTGGACATAATTCGTGCGCTTAACTGCTTTGGAGATATGCTTGAAAATCATGCCTTTTCGTTTAAAAAGAATATTGCAAACCCTTTTTATTGAAAATCTGGTGAAAGAATCGAAAAATATAAAATTTAAACCTTGGCATAAATTTTTTTTTCAAAGTTTCTGCTACCTGGTCCAAAATATTTCACTTTTGTATGCATTTTGATCGAATTTTTTAAAAAGTTTTTAAAAAATGTAAATATTTCAGTTATTTCTTATCGAATTTTTATTCCCAAGGAAAGAGTATATTCCACTTATTTAACTTTTTTGAAAAAAAATCTGACTACTACCAAATCAGGATAAAATATTTGGGTGGTGCATAAAAAAGGCCACAATTCGCCGCATTGAGGCAAAAATTTTTATAATTTTTTTTTTTATGTGGCATCCTAATGTACTGGGATAGATATGCATAGATATATGTATGTACATTCGCCAGCAAAATCCGATTGCCGCGCTACTCATTTTTCAATCAGTCACTCATTTGCACAGAAAACACTTTAACATCGAGACAACTACACAACAACAACAACAACAAATCACCAACAGAAGCAGCTTTATTACTAAAAGATTCGATTAACCTATCAATGCGGAATATATAAAATGAAAATGATCCTTTTTCTGCGCAAGAAGTAGAAAAAAAAGTGTAGGACAAAAAGCAAAGGAAAAATAAGTGCAAAAAAAGTTTGCGCTAAATCACTTTACAAGCTGATAACTGCGGAACCTCTACTAAAGCGATATTAAATCACCAGCGAAAACAACAACAACAACAACATCCCCTAAACGGCAACATCAGTGGCGGCAGCGGCGGCAGCAAAAAAGGATAAATCTACCGCAGCT
>NW_023473576.1:0-3730 GCF_013731165.1 Rhagoletis pomonella
TCGATTCCTAGACGTGACCCAGCGAAACGCCGGGACACGTATAACTTGTTTTTGACCGATATAACATTTCCCGTTGGTTTCATCCCATCCCGATTTTGACTGTCGCATAGTGTTATCGTACTGCTACTTTGAATTTCTCAATTTTGACAATTCTGATCTAAAAGTAAACGAAACCTCAGAAACTTTAAATGCAATGTTATTTTAAATCATATATTTTTATCGCCTTATTCATAAAAAATAAAAATTTTAAAGGCCTTTTTAAATTGCCGTTTGCAAACATTTTTCAATTTATAAACCTTTTTTTTAAGCTACTTTATTGTCTATGAATAAGGCTATTAGAAATTAGCACAATTAAAACACGTTCCTTATCGAAAAATTTATTATTAAGAAAATTTTCTGTTGTCACATTTTCTTTCAGCATCCAATTCGACTTTGATTACTTTTTGTACAGATAGGTCATCGCCGCCAGGACGGCGCAATCTTGTATTCTATCTTTCTTGTCAAATATGCACTTAGATCTAACTGTCATACTACTGTTAATGGTAACCATGAATATTCATTAAAATCGTTTCAATTCGTAATAAAAGTAATTTACATACTGCTAGTCTAAATATATTTTGTAATATAAACTACCTTTTTTAATTCTAAAATAAATCAAAAATCTCAAGATTTATAAGAAAATTGTCTTCAAAAAATACGTCCCAAAGCATCCATGTTGATATCATAATTCAAATGCAAACTAGAATTGAAATTTTGATGCATAAGATTTTCCGCGTTATTCATCATACAAATTTATCACCTTACTTGTCCGTATGTCGCTCTGGAAAGAAATATATTTCAATTTATATGTGTTCTTAAAAATAAATGCACATTTACCTATTTTTCCACCGGTAGGCACGAGTATGGTATTCAAAACAGAAACAATGACAACGAATTTTACACACATTGTTGTATTTTAGCGCAAAACGATAAGTTTCACAAATATTTTAAATTATTGCCTGGAACATACACATTTATCGTTATTATTGAAAATGCAAGACTTGGCAATCTTATTTACTTATTTAATCAATTCAAATGAATAAAAACACACTTTTCTAAAATATTTCTCAATTTACATTTTAAAGTTTTTTCTGAAACTTGAATGTAACTCTGTGCGGAGAATGAGAGAGTTGAAAATCAGGTGATCTCAGCTGTTTTCAAATTTAAACAAACAAAATGGCGCTTTCCATACTTGTAAGCCTATACAATGGTTCAAATATTCCTTCTGTTGTCTACTACAACGTACTCAAGCACAATCTTCTCTAGAAGCAGCCAATCTGTTTGCAGACTTCTTCTGCTCTAATTTTGAAGTTGATGCGGATTTGGCTTGTGAGATTGAACTCGATATTAATTCCCCAGTCAATCTTGGTTCGCCAACCTTAACGCTGGCTGATGTTGAAGATGGAATACGTCAACTCCAAGCATCCACAAAAGCGGATGTAGATGGGCTATCCTCGTATATCTTTAAAAATTGCTCTGCACTTGCCTATCCAGTTTTTTTAATGTTCAAAAAAGCACTTGAATGAGGTGATTTCATAGATGCCTGGAAAGTAACTTCTATTAATCCAGTATTTAAAAGTGGCAATAAGAATAACATTACCAATTATAGACCAATTTCTAAATTATCCACGGTCTCAAAATCATTTGAACTTATTGGGAAAGAAAAATTTTATTTTTCAGTTAATCGCCTAATCTCCGTTGATCAGCATGGTTTCATGAAAGGTAGATCAACTGTCTCTAACCTTGCAGTGTTTTCTGAATATTGTATGTCTACTTTCCAAAACCGTGTTCAAGTAGATGCTGTGTACACAGACTTCTCAAAAGCATTTGACAAGGTTAGCCCCACAATTTTAATTTCCAAATTGAAGGCTTTAGGATTTCATTCCACCCTTAAAATGGTTTAAATCCTATCTCTCCTCTCGGAAATTTGTTGTTAATGTTGATGGTGTGTCATCAGCCTCTTTCATTGCGTCCTCTGGTGTTCCCCAGGGAAGTATACTGGGTCCTCTACATACTCTTTATAATTTTTGTTAATGACATTTCTAGTTGCTTTAACTACTGTAACTTTCTTTTGTATGCAGATGTTTAAAGATATACTCAGCGATTGCGAGCTATTGGGACTCTGTAAATATTCCATCTGATTTAGATAACGTCGATGCTTGGTGCAAAATAAATAAGTTAAGATTAAATATAAGCAAGTGTTTTCATGTCTCTTATTCTAAATCTCGTTCTTCTATTCCTACCTCCTTTCACATTGATGGGTATAGGTTATCCAATCCGAAATTATTGATGGTTTTCGACTCTCGATTCTGCTTTCAAAGTCACTTAAACTACACTATTGCAAAGTCGTATGCTGTACTAGCTTTTATTCGACGTTTCAGCTCAGACTTTACTGATCCCTATACTCTAAAAGTGTTATATACTTCCCTTGTGCGTTCTAAGCTAGAATTTGCTGCTTTTATATGGAGTAGGCTCGAGCGTCTCCAAAAAGTCTTTATCCGCTATGCTTTACGTTCTCTGAAATTTTCTCAGCCAATTCCATCTTACAGATTTCGGTGCATGCTCATTAACCTAAAATCGTTGGAAAGTAGAAGGACTATTCTCTCTCTCACTTTCGTTTATGATCTAATAAATGGGATGATGGACTCCCCATCTCTACTCGCAAAAATTAGTTTCAATATTCCGCAGCAGAGTCTGCGGACTCATAATGTTTTCTGGTTGGGCACGGTCAAAACCAATTATGCTTGTAATGCTCCGATTCTGAGAATTTTGATAGAATTTAATTCGCTTTCAACTCTTAATGGTCTTGACTTTTCTTACACAAAGTACTATTTTAAAATGTTATTAAATGAATTATTTAATTACTCTTAAGTGTTCTCTAATTTTCTTTCTTTGTAATCTGTAGAAATTGTTACACTTTTCTAGATTAAAACGAATAAATAAATAAATAAATAAAGGGGGCGTGGCACCTCCTATACAAATAGATTTTTTCTTACTGTATATCTCTGGAAGTGTTCATGGTAGAATACCGGAACTTGGTACGGCAATATATGAAATCAATCTTATAGTCATGAAGAAAAATGGTGAGTGAAATTCTCCTAAATGCCCGGACCGATTTTAACGAAGTTTTTTGTGTACTTTTGAGCGTAGTTTCACAATTTCACCCGCAAGTTGGCGCTGGAGTTAAGTTATTCCTAAAAATCTTATTTATGATCCACTTTGACTAATCTATATATTAATACGCTAACGAAATCCCATACAAATATATTCCTCCCTATTGCTCCTATGTTTCTCAACCAATTTGAATGATTCTTCTTTTGTTCGAAAGGTATTGCAAAGGGGAGGGCGCATTTTTTTTCAGTAGGTGGAGTAGGAATGGAATTATTCCGAAAAACTTCATTTATGGTCCGATTTGCTTCAAATGGGCCCGATAGGTAGCTCCGTGAAGTTGGCACCCGACCTTGATGCATTTTGATAAAATATAGAATATGATAGATTTAACTCTCTGGAGGATTGTAGTAAGTTTCTTTTTGTTTGTAGTTGAAAAATAAATAATATAAAAAAAAACTTTGTAATATACAACGCTTTTATAAATGGACTAAAAAGTAGAAAATAATATTTCTCAGTCCCATAGAATTTGTTTAGATAACTTTTGATTTTGAAATTTTAGCAAAAGTCATTATAAACAATC
>NW_023473577.1:0-3729 GCF_013731165.1 Rhagoletis pomonella
ATTTGATTTCAAAGATCGAACATGACCTGAGAAGAGGATATATAGGCCTTTAAAATGGTATATAATATATGGCACTCGGCTTGTTGGGATTTTTTATCGGGTAAAACAAAAAAACCCATATTTCTCTTAATTTTTTAAATTTTGACCATCGATAATTTCCACAATTTCAAAATAAGTAATGCTATCTAAAATAAATTTTATTTTTGAATAAACTAATAGCCCATTTATTGCAATCGCATAAAAATTGTCGAAGTTTGGCAACTTTTCTTAAATACGGCCTTGAATTTCAGCCGGCCGGTATTTCAGATTTTTTGAGCAGTGTGACTAAGGTGTTCATCAATATTTATGCAAAATTGGTATATACAATGGCTCTTTAGCAATAAAGTAGTTTTTCAAGAAATTTTAGGAAAACGGGGTGGCACCGCCCACTTATATCATATATAAGTATCTCAAAAACTACTTGACCGATCTCGACCAAATTTGGTATACACATTGTGGTAGGATCTTGAAATTTCAAAAAAAAAAACATTTTCGATGGGCGCCCAGTGTACAAAATATTTTGCTTTGCTGCCTTTATGCTTAAGTGCACATTTAAGATACCTACCCTAAAATGCGCATCAGCGGCATTATTTTAAACATTTAAAAGGAAACTACTCCGATAGATGCATTCAACTAACCTGCACATTAGCGATACCTGCCTTAAAAATAGTGCAACTATTATCAATTATCAAAGAAAGTATTACTTTTACCTGGACTGGCTCTAACTTACCCTAATTTTACAAAGTTTTATTTAACTTGCTCATCTAGCAGAATAACGAAAAGGGCTATCATTTTATGTACATATTTAGATAACTAGAAAGAAATTTCGCTTGCAGTAATTTCTACGTGGTAAGTGCGCCCCTATTATTTGGTTTCGGATTCGCATACCTTCCTCATTGATGTAGTTAAGAAAATTCACTTAAATGTTTTTTTCGGTTAAGCGCACAAGTTTTTCGAGTAAAGAAGGATAGGCGGCTAAGCAGAATATACTGTATATGTACATACATTAGCGCACACAAGGGGTGGGTTTTGGGGTTCAAACCCCCCCTAAAGCTAATAACCTCAAATACAATCTGTATCTTAAAGCTAAGAATCCAGCTCTCAAGGAAATTATAAGAAATATTTATTATAATTTCTGTTGCTTGAAAAAGCGCTTTGCTTTTGCTGTAAATTTTCATGAGGGAATAAATATACGAGCATTTTTTTTCTTGAGAGCTGCAAACTGATTTAAGAAATTTTGGTAGAAGAAAATTTCTTTTCCATTTCTCGTCCGTCGTTTTATATGAATTTTTCGTTTTTCTTGAGAGTTCAGTTAATTTTTTCGGTATTTGAAATATTAAAAAAATTTAGCAATCGTGAAAAATCACCATCTCTATCGAAAACCAGAAATCGAAAAAATGAACATAGAAGTGCAAAAATTCATGGAATCAATAAATTTATTTTTACTGACTCTTTTTAAAATTTTTTATTAGGTACTTTTGAAAGTTGAGCGCATCTTGAGTTTATAGAACTTTTTATTAAACAAGTAGTTTTTAAGGAAAGAACACAACCGACTTCAATTCTCATATTCAAACTTAGGGGTACCGTTAATTTCTTCATGATCCAATCATCGGATCTCTAAAACAAATTACGGGACGAACCTTGAGGTACTATCTTTCTAATAAAAAAAGTATTATTGAAAACGGATCACGTGGTCCAAAGTTATGTATTCCGGCGAGATGATAACCTCCCTTTTTTTGAAGTCGGTTAAAAGCGTTTGAGTTCTGTTAATCTGTAAATAAAGTGCAGTTTAAGAATTTTAAAACGTTTATTTATTTATTACATACTGTACATAAAACTTGCATAAATGTATTTTAAAGAGGGTATTATCTGAAGCAAATTTTCAGTATTTTCCGGTGATATATCTTCAGAAATATAAAGCCTCCCCTAAAATATATTCCTGGGTGCGCCCCTGTCACTACCTATGGATAATTAATTCCAAGTTTTTAGTTTTCCAAGTTGCTGAGATAAGTTCGGAGAGGATGAGATAACTGACGATTCATCCACACTTTAATTTTGTTTTATTTTAAAACTGATATTTAAAATGGTTTTTTTTTGACTGAGGGAAGCATTCAACCACCTTAACCTATGAAAATAAAGAAAAAGAAAACCAAATAAGATAAAAAAATACGACTCGTAATTGCCAAAGAAATAAAAAATTTAAAAATCAAAAGAAAAATGGAAAATACAAAATAAAGTGAAGCCTGAATTCGTAGTTGGTAAAATATAAAAATATATGAAAACACAAGAGTAAAAAAAAAATGCAAGAAAAACGCGACGTCTAAATTCGTATTAAAAATGTAAAATATATATAAAAAAAACTGCCGCTGTGGTGTAGTGGTAAGCAGTGCGCGCTTCCACTCCACAATGCCTGGGTTCTTACCCTGGTCAAAGCAACATCGCAACAATATAGAAAAAAGGTTTTTTCTTAACAGCGGTCGTCCCTCGGCAGGCAATGGCAAACCTCCGAGTGTATTTCTGCCATGAAAAACAGCTTCTCATAAGAATACAATCGCCGTTCGGAGTCGGCGTAAAACTGTAGGTCCCTCCGCTTTGTGTGACAACATCAAGGCGCACGCCACAAATCGGAGGAGAAGCTCGGCCAAACACTAACATATGTGTAAGCGCCAATCTATTATTATTATATATATAAAAAACAACATATGTAAAATATAAAAAAAATAATATAGTGAAGTCTACATTCGTAATTGATAGAAAAATTATAAATTTAGAGAAAAAACATAAAAATAATTTTAACTTTACCAAAAAATAAAAGAGTGGATTATAAGTTCGTAGTGTAGCCTCCGGCGTATCTTTAAAGCCAGCCGTATCGGATTTGCCTATTCAAAATTTTGAAATCTTCTATCAAATTCGTGATCAGTGAGCCCAAAAATCGTAGAGTATCAAGTTTCAAACCAATCCGATTACTTTTCACAAAATTGTCCGCCATATTGGATCCGGCATTTTGACTTTTTAAAATCTCACTTTAGATTCGTAATCACAGGCCTCAAGAGCCCGCTGTAGTTAGTTTTAATCCATCCCGATAAGATTTCAAATATTGGCCACTTTTTTATCGTTTGCTGGCCCCATAGTGCAATGGTGTTATCTCCACATCTCCAAAGTGGTGGTATGGGGGTATCACACAAATCCAATGCTATTCGATGCTACATTGCTAATCATTTCTTGCCGTGTAGAGATCTAAGTTCTCTTCTTTCCAGACATGTATTATTTTTTTTTATATATAGATATCTGGATTGGACTGGCCCATTAGCCATAACTTTTAGGGCAAAGTTATAACAGTTTCAAAAACGCTGAGTTGGAAAAAAAAACTAATTATTTAAACAGCCAATCGGCCTTTATACTACCTACCGCTGTGTATAAGAATTTTATTTCTCAAACGAAGAAAAAAAAAACAAAGAAATAACAATTATACTTCAGAGTACACCGCCGTGTGCACTCAGCCTTATCTGCGAACGCGCGCTCATTTCACTTATTTTAATTTCTTTACACTTTTTCCAGTAATTTTTATGGGCCATAAAAACGTTGCAGCGATCGTTAAAATGCAACTCAAAACACAAGAACTTATTAAAAAGCAACAGCAACAACACAAAGGCTGCAGCAATAAAACATTTCAAGAGAACAACAACGGAT
>NW_023473578.1:0-3729 GCF_013731165.1 Rhagoletis pomonella
AATTCGTTCAGGTAAAATAAACACCCCTATGCTGTAATCCGAATGTTCGTAGCTACGAATTCGTAGCTCCGTTCCGAAAATTCGAAAATTGATATGCTGTAATCCGATCGTAACTTTCAGCTAGCTAAAAATGTTAAATTCGAAGTTCTTAATCAGCTGTTTTGACAGAAACAAATCAAAATAAATATAATCGCAAGTGAATAGTGAAAAAAAAAAATTGTATAATCATTATTTGAAAAGACTTTTCCTTAATTAAGTAGAATACAAAGGATTCCGTGGACGGTGCACTTTTGTCCCAGGAGGAAGAACACCTAACAGTTGCATTAATATACAAAGGAGATTGATAGAAAATTGTTCTGTTAGCTTAAATGATAGATTATTTTTTTTTTGCGCAGAACTTCTTTTTGCGTAGGCGGCCTTCGGCCGCACTTAGGGATTATAACCCTCACTACGTAGAATTCTCTTCTGTGTTGCCAAAGAAAGGGGGCTGAACACCTTTTGCAGAGAACACCTTTCTGCATTTTATGGAATAGCAAAATTTCCGAAAGTTGTCGGATGTATCGACTGCACACATGTCAGAAAATGGTGGGAAAAATGCTGAAGTATTCAGAAATCGAAAAGGTTTATTTTCGTTTAACGTACAAGCTGTCTGCCACACAAATTTAGAAATAGCTGACTTCGTATGTAGGTGGCCTGGTTCTGCGCATGACAGCAACATATTCAATAATAGTCGGCTGAAGCATCGTTTGGAGCAGAATGAGTTTAAAGGCTGCTTTTTATTGGGAGACAGTGGATATGGTGTCAGTAAATATATGATGACACCACTCTCCCATCCAAACACTGCTGCAGAGCGGTTGTACAATGAGTCGCAAATGCGTACAAGAAACTGTATAGAAAGATGTTTTGACATATGGAAGCGTCGATTTCCAGTGCTATCAATTGGAATAAGACTTTCTCAGGACACGACCATGGCGGTTATTATCGCCTGTGGAATTTTGCATAATATCGCTCGGCAGAACAAAGATGCAGACCCGCCTGAAGAAGAACACTGTAATGTTGAAGACCCCAATGAACATTTAATGGAGGCGGATGATCCTATACCCGAAACACAGGGCGGTGCTTTTATGAGGTCGAGCTTAATAAGAGATTATTTTTGAAGATCAGTTTACATGTCACGTCATTAAGTTAGGATTAAAAAAAAATTGTTGGCTTTATTTCAGATTATAATGATATATATGTTGGAACCATTATCCACGATCTGTAGTTGGGAACGCTTAATAAATGCCTCGTAGTTATATCAGTATTTACAGTAATAATTGGAGTCCACAGTGTGGACAGAAGAAGCGCTCCCCCAAAACTTCGTCTAGGGTCGAAGCATGATTCAGTAGTAAAAGGTTTGCTCAGAGAAGAGTTTTATCGCTCCCTCTTGACAAAATAGGCTCCCCTAGCAAGGCACTGTGTTTGGGTGCCTGTAAGTGTCCAACCTTTCGTAAGGGAGTGTCAAAACTCGAATGCCACTACCCACCCGACTAAGAAACGTATGTTAGCGGATGTTACGAGTTTTACGATAGTTTCTCTTACCCTCAAGCTCCGCCTCACCTAAGAGTCTCGAATTTCAAACGGAAGTTTTTATTTTTGCTTTTCTATCCGCTGAAGGCATCGAGAATGTATTTGTTTTATAATTTTTCACTAACCTTTCTCGGACAAAACATTCAAAAAAATATATAGAAGGAGGCATCGCGAGTTGTGTGATGGAAACTAAAACATTCTCATTTATCTTACTAACACATTTGCAAATTTTGCGTTGGTTAAAAAGATACCATAAGTTGGAGGAAGACGGAAGATCACATGTACACAAATGTTTACATCAGATTTTTCACACTGCCCTTTAGAATTTGATAGAAACTTGTAGGTAGCCAGTGACAGAAATCTCTATCAGTCTTGCCACTCAAATGATTTGTCAAATGATAGTCACTGTTCTTGCAGGGTATGTACATAAAATAAAACAAAATATTCCGAAAAATTGATAAACATCCTCCTTTTTGAAGTCAGTTAATAATAAGTTTTAATTGTATATTCATATTAAAATTCTTAACTAATGTACATTTATTATTTTAATTACTATAACATTTACCTAAATCACATCTAAATACGTTTATATAAACCTAATTTTTGTTTTGAAACACAATAAAATTGAACTAATGTAATCTTTTATTATGTTAAATATGGAAATAAACTGGAATGGAACAGCTGTAATTATCGTAAACTAGTCATTTTTATGTTTGTTTACAATTCTTCTCTCGATGCATTCTCGATGAGTGAATCGAAACAACCTTCTAACGCTTTCGTTACTTTCTCGATAATCGAATGGATCGAAAACATTGCCGTTTTCATTAATCTCTCGATAGCGAAACGGATGGAAATAACTTCCGCCTGAGATACGTTTCTACTATCGAAAACACTTCGAAAAACCTTTTGAAAACGTATGTCGAGAACGAGAGTTCTGCTGCCACAAACTGAGCGACAGGTAATACTTTTACGATACTTTTTCGTAACCCGTTCTCAATAGTACGCGAAAGTGTTGCTAAAATTTCTAAAACGGACGCATTCTCATGTACGTTGGTCGGGTGGGTAGTGAGCAAACTTTTTATTATTGAATCATGGGGTCGAAGCACATTGGCGCACCGGTATTAACTAATCCTCGATTGTATTTGTCTATCAACAATGAAAAAACTCCGCAAAGTGTGAATACCTATGTACATCGATAACAGTGTAGTTCGGTTTCCAGACTCTCCATATAAACAGAAACATACATAAGTGAGGACAACCAAATAATTGTATAAACATTTCGAATACGGGAAAGTGGTAAACCATGGAGTCCAATACTCATGCCATCTATAAAATTATAGCATTTTATAAAGTATGCTAACATGTAAACCGAATTTCAATTCGTTCAGGTAAAATAAACACCCCTATGCTGTAATCCGAATGTTCGTAGCTACGAATTCGTAGCTCCGTTCCGAAAATTCGAAAATTGATATGCTGTAATCCGATCGTAACTTTCAGCTAGCTAAAAATGTTAAATTCGAAGTTCTTAATCAGCTGTTTTGACAGAAACAAATCAAAATAAATATAATCGCAAGTGAATAGTGAAAAAAAAAAATTGTATAATCATTATTTGAAAAGACTTTTCCTTAATTAAGTAGAATACAAAGGATTCCGTGGACGGTGCACTTTTGTCCCAGGAGGAAGAACACCTAACAGTTGCATTAATATACAAAGGAGATTGATAGAAAATTGTTCTGTTAGCTTAAATGATAGATTATTTTTTTTTTGCGCAGAACTTCTTTTTGCGTAGGCGGCCTTCGGCCGCACTTAGGGATTATAACCCTCACTACGTAGAATTCTCTTCTGTGTTGCCAAAGAAAGGGGGCTGAACACCTTTTGCAGAGAACACCTTTCTGCATTTTATGGAATAGCAAAATTTCCGAAAGTTGTCGGATGTATCGACTGCACACATGTCAGAAAATGGTGGGAAAAATGCTGAAGTATTCAGAAATCGAAAAGGTTTATTTTCGTTTAACGTACAAGCTGTCTGCCACACAAATTTAGAAATAGCTGACTTCGTATGTAGGTGGCCTGGTTCTGCGCATGACAGCAACATATTCAATAATAGTCGGCTGAAGCATCGTTTGGAGCAGAATGAGTTTAAAGGCTGCTTTTTATTGG
>NW_023473579.1:0-3729 GCF_013731165.1 Rhagoletis pomonella
TTCTAAAGTGCTTGAATGAAGAATAAAAATTTATTCATCATTCGAAAATGTTTGAATAAAGAATAAAGATTTATTCATTATTCTAAAGTGCTTGAATAAAGAATAAAAATTTATTCGTCATTCAAAATTTTTGAAATGATGAATGAAAATTTATTCTTATTTTTTTTTTATTCAATTATTCATTTTCTTGATTTCGCCCATCCCTGGTATGTATATTCAGTATTGATGCACAGAACCCAGGAAACGAAAACGGAAAACCGGGCTCTCTAGGGAACCGGCGGTCCCGGTTCTTACAACCGAAAAAGGGTTCCAAGGGAACCGAAACTCGATTCCAAAAGCACAGAAAAACGGATCCGGGAATACCGAAACCCGATTACACGAAAAACGCAAAGCGGGTCGGGAGGAACGAGAACTCAATGCCAAAATAACCTAAAACGGTTCCGGAAGAACCGAAACTGGATCCCAAAAGAACCGAAAAATGGTTTCTCAAGAGCTGAATCTCGAATCCCCGGAAGTACAGGAAGATGATCTCAGGAGAATCTATAAAATAAGTAAACAATGGCTGGTTGAACTGAACACAGCTAGTAGCCATAATTTTGTGATGAACAGCTATTTAGAATCCTAGAGGATGCAAGTATTACAAGCCATCTAATAGACGAGTGGACTCGCGTATCGGTTTGGATGTGTTAGCAAAAATAAGTACGTATGTGTTAGTTACATCGACATTACTCTGAATGACTCAACTGTATGTAGTCGGAACGTGATTCAATAGGTACACGGATGACTCTCGAGTCAGAAGGACCGTCTGTGGCCCCCATTAGGTAGCGTGATAGATTGAATGGTACCCATGGCTAAAATATACGCTGATATTACAATAACCTAAATTGGGTGAGAGCAATGATGCCTTGCAAAACCGAATAATAGAATGTGGCCGTAGGGCCTTAGGAGGAAAGATGCTGGGCTTCTACTTGGTTTTCTTACTAAGAGGACACAGTTTGCTGGTTTTCACTCTGTCTCCAAGTTAGCTTGAACCTACATGCCATTTGCTGGAAATGCGGACCGAATGAGTACACTTTGTGGAAACCGAACTCTTTGTAGGCTGCGTCTCTGACTTAGTACTCTGCCTGCAGTCGAACAATAAGGACACACGATTTTATGGAAGATTTTTGCAGTTTTCTCCTCATTCTTCTTCTTTATTGGCGCTGTAACCGCCTAAGCGATTTTTGTACGACGAGAGAGGACTTTACTTCTCAATTGCCTACTCAGCCCAAAGTAGCACTTGTTGGCAAGAGTGATTGTCCGTTTGGTTTCAAGGCTGACATTAATATTGGTGTTAACGCTGGTTCCCAAATAAACGAAGTCGTCTACTTTTTCAAACTTGTAACTGGCAACAGTGACGCGTCTGCTCTGACTATTTGACAGGAGATACTTCGTTTTGTCCTCGTTCGCTTTGCTTCTCTATCTAATCCCGAGAAGGCAGAACAAACGTAGCCCTTGTTTTTACCGATAATATCGATGCCGTCGGCATACGCTGGCAATTGTACGCACTTGTTAAGTTTGGTGCCTGAGCGGTTCAGTTCTGCGGCTCTTATTATCTTCTTAATTTACTTGAAGCCCTACAATCCACTCTTTCAATGCGAATGTTACTTAGAGAAAGGAATATTTTTTCCGATTTTCCGAGATTGTTACGTAAATCACCTAATAAAATTTTCACTCTTTCTTATATTTTAACTGCAAATCTGGTCAACCAAAACTACAAAAACAGAACAAAAGATTGAAAACAACGACGCAATATTGGCTAATTTCGTTGATTGCAATGCCATCAAAGGAAGGCGCCAGACTTTGTTTTTTCTCTTTTACCTTTCCCAAGCTTCACTGCATTTTATTCAACTAGGCAACACTTGCAGCATCATTGAGTTTCATTCCTTCGCCTCATTATTTTCTAGCTATTTGGGCGACACTATAGTTAACAGTGTTGCCTGAAAAATAATTACCTTACGAATAAGAATGCTCAGAGGAAGAGTTACTTAAATAACAAATTTTTTAGCTAAAAATGAAATTTATATACTCTTTGTATTTAGTTTCAAGAAATCGCTAGTTATAGCGAAATTATCATTTGCATAAGATCCTGAACAGCCCTATGGTGTTATTTTAGACATTTTCAATTTAATATATGTATTGTGTTTCTTTACTTCTGCGCTTATTTTTGCCATCTCATAAGCCCATCTTTGGCGTAGATATTTAGACTCGTCTATCAGTGTGACAATATCAAGACGCCCTCCGCAATTCGGAGGAGCTCGGCAATACATTAATAAAGCTTTCGAATGACCAATTATATTATTTCTTTTATTTGCAGATTGGAAAAATTAGTTGAAATAATAGAACGGAACGTAAATGCACCCGGCCAGGTTTCAATTCTTTGAAGGGTCAAAAAGGTACAAGGAGCTTGCAATTGTTGCGGGAAATGTACAAAATTTCCAGGAAAAATATGGATTTTCGGGGTACATATATCCATAACAATGAGATTTTTGATTCTATCAGCTTTCAGAAAATACGTTAGCAAATAAATAACTCAAGTTTATGCAATCCGAAATTTCTTTTGAAAAACGGGATCTGCACTGATCTGAATATAAAGCAACATCCTATAATAAACAATATTCTAATTTATTTAAGGTCTTCTTATTGACCTTTGAGTAGTCTCAAGTAAAAAAATTAAATTAAATAAAATATGTTTGTATATAAATAAGCAGGGAACGGATTTTATGGAAATTGGTTTTTTTTTCTGCTAAGAGATAGAGTATATTTGATTAAGAATGCCCACGATTTAGCTTTCCCTGATTCCATATATATGTACAAATTTGATGTTGCCTTTTTTAATATATTTGCCTTTTTTGCCCATTCTACGTTTAAAAAAGTGATTATGGTCAGGAAAAAACCTTTATTCCTGATAATATAAAAAAATATATAAATTGGGATCCGCTTGTGTCAACTCACGTTGCGCGTACGTTTAGTACATTCAAGGCTGTGTTAAAGCCTGTTCTCTTACGAAAAAATCAAGTTGCTAATGAAGAAAATCGCTGGATAAATAAAGAAGTAATAAGTGGTCATATGAAAATGCGCAAAGATTTTTTGTATGAAAAATGAGCAGGAAAGAATGTTACTCATACGCGATGTACACCTGAGAATATTTCGAAAACTTCTAGCAATTCTATATAGGCATTGAATATGTAGTGGCGCCCATTGAACATTTTTCTCGTAAACCAGTCTAATTTTTCAGTTTTCGTCTTTTTTAGTGCCTTTCTTTCTATTTCTAGTGCCTTTTCCTGCCTATTTCGCTATTTTATCTTCCTTTCTCCAGCCTATTTCGTTATTTTATTTTGCCTTTTTTATTGGTTTTTAGGTCCTAAAAATCCGTTCTCGGTACATAAAAGTTAGATCTTGCTCCAAAAGCAAAAAGCACTAAAAAGTCACAACGCTGGTAGTTAAGAAAATGATTGCATGCTACTTACCATAACCAAATCATCTAAAAAGGACTTCAATAAATGAAACACATTGTGTGCGCCAGACAGTTTTACCAAAACAGAACTGTGCGGTGTACGTAGGAGCAAGAAAACGCATGTAAGTGGATACTATTGTAATGAAAAGAAAATACCCGCAGTTAGTAAAATAATGAAAAAGAAAGAATAAACTTTGAATAGAAAGGAAAATCAAATAAGAGAAGTTAAAAAA